>NW_024002202.1:0-7684 GCF_014805625.2 Glossina fuscipes | reverse complement strand
TAATTAGGTGTATTTAGTTAAGACTTCATTTAAAAAAGCACTAAATTTCATTTATATTACATAAATAAGCATGTCGACATGTAGGCAATGCTTAGTTGCTCACTTTTCTGCTTTCACAATATTTTTTTTTTTAACTAACGTGAAAAAGCAACAACAACAATAACTAAAATTTTCTTAATAACTGGCATTTAACTGCCTTTGGTTAATATCTCAGTTTAGTAAAAAAGGCTTTGCTAGAATTGTTGGCTGTGGTCTTTTTAGATTTTGTTGTGGTATGGTGTACGTCAGTTAATTAAAATTGATTCTACCATCGAGTGCTGTGCTCAAACCGTTATTCTGTTGATGATGTACGAAAAGACTTTTTGGCTGAAAATTAATTCGCGTCAAATTGTAAGGAAGCGATTTTGCTTCCTTACGAAATACAAGTTCGTCCGCCTTAGACATCTATCCCCAACCCGCAAATCCGATCTGTCCACGCATGCCGTTCTGTGAGCAATACACGGACAGCCCCCTCCAATATCAAAATCATAAAACACACACTAAATGTACCTATACCTCGTACAGAAAAAATCATAATATCACACACTAAATATGCCCATACTTGGTAACGAGAAAAATGTTTAAACACCTATTGTACAGGCCCACGTGAGTTAATTCATAGAAACACACACCACATGTGTGTAAAGAGAAAAGTACAAGCACATAGTGAGGATGCCTCTGTAAAACCACAGAAGCACACCACAGCACAGATTAAGAACCCCAGTGTACCAAAAAGCTTAGATCCAAATTTCAAAATGTAATAGCGGAGTCAAGAACTCAATTAAAAGGAAAACAGCTCAGATCCAAGAAATTAAGAACCCCAGTGTACAAACAGCTTAGGTTCCAAAACCTCAAAATATTTGATAGCAGAGCCAAAAACCCAAATAAAAGAAAAACTTAGGTGCAAGAAATCAATATATGAAGAACCCAAGTAGAATCTCAAAATGTTTAAGAACTCAAAGGCTAAATAAAACTCAAAGTATAAATACAAGTAAAATCCCAAAATGTTTAACAAGCAGAATTGAACTTAGGTAGAAAATCTATGCATGCAAAACAAACTTCAGCAAGAATCTCTATGTGTAAAAATGCGGAGAATGTGTAGCACCGTTAGGGTAAACAAAACAAGCAGAATTGAACTTAGGTAGGAAAAAAAATAATAAGAACATACGACAATGCATAAACTGCATACATAAAATGTACAGAGACACGATCACACATGTAGAAACACACAAAGAACATGTAAACACAGTGCACAAGCACTCACATACCTAACGGTGATTGAATCACACGATTTGGTACCTGAGTGCTTAGTGAGTAGACAGTTGAACAAACATAGTAATAAGTTAGATGTAAGTTTGTTTTAAGTTGTGTATAAGTAGGATCATGCAAGTCGTAACTGAGGTTGCGACTGCAGCCAACCTAAGCTAAGCATACACATAAGCATAGGACCGCAAAACTCATGTAAACACATAGGACATGTTGGCAATAGGACAAGCGAGCGAGACCCCCGCTATAAAAGAACAGCGCATCACACAGACTCGTTCATTTCGGTGTCATAGCTGCATGGAGGTAAGTGGTTACAGACAATATGATAAATCTCTTGTTTTTGACATTACGGATAGGGGATGTGACGGTTGGTATCAATCGCCATCCCTGAAAGACTTTGTAGGAAATGACATTACGGATAGGGGATGTGACGGTTGGCATCAATCGCCATCCCTGAAAGACTTTGTAGGTTAAATGACATTACGGATAGGGGATGTGACGGTTGGTATAAATCGCCATCCCTGAAAGACTTGGTAGGACAACTAACCTTATGGATGAGGGACGTACTAGCTGACTGAAGAATATCTTGGCCTTTGTATTTTCCGACGAGTAGCGAAACGGGGACACCCCGGCGGCAGCTATGATACTGGTAGCGTATTCGGTCCTTTTCTTTCAGCGCCCGCGATATTAAAAGCGTAACGAAAAAGAAGCGCAAGTTCCAAACTTACAAGTAAAAGAAAAAAACAAACCGGTAATAGCACGACAAGTCGGGACATCTCGCTGGTTCCTTTTCCTTGCCAGAGCCCAGTTCTACACAAATTGCTGTACTTCTATCCAGTAAAGTGGAAACAGTAAATCTAGGAAACTAAACACCATTCCCCCCGAAGGTCCTGATTATTTTTCTAAATTTTCTTGCAACGAATCCTGGATTGACTGAGTCATACCCCGCCTAAGGAAACTCGTTGCAAAATATATATGTATAACATTCATTTATTTATTAGACTTATCCAAGACAACCATTTACAGCGTCAAATTTAAGTCTGCAAAAACTTTCGTTTCTTTTTCAGAAGAAAGTACAATTCCTCGACAGTGATTCAGAACTTGAAAAGCAAAGTCCAGACATTGCAATGAAGAGGCAGCAATAGGAACTATTAAAATTAGCCACAAAAATTTTAAAATTATAGCCACTAACATGCGGCATAGAGCATTGTATTGGCGAATCAGCAATTTCTTCTCCTTACACTGAACAAGCGCCGTATAAGATTCTCCATCCGTTGCTTTGCACCTCAAATAGTCTCTATTACGCGGATTTTTGATTCCGCGATAAAAATATGTTTCCTATTGCGTTTGAACATCACTATCAGTGCAAGGTTGATGTTTTTGTACCACTGCAACCATTACGAACATAGCTTCCATACACGAATTTTAATGCAAACTAGCAAACTCACGGCCATATAATATCTTTTGGATAGTAGCTATATTTTGCAATTTCAGTCTGCGATTGTCTAAAGTAATTTTCAAGTTTTTAATCCGTGATAGATTAGGAATTTTCCCTTCAAAACGTAATCTTTATTATTGTTCGTTTTTATTAAATCCAATTTTTCGTTGTTTCTACAAAAAAAAATTGTCAGTGTAACTCGTAAATGATAGTAAATGATCGAAATGGTGTTTATAAAAATACCACGGATTTTTGGTTAGAGATGACGTCTATGTGCCGGTCCGGCGATTTATTGCAATAATTGCGCAAAACCAAAATTGTATCAATCTTTGTAATTGCGGGTGGACTAATGCATTCGTTGATTTCTATGGAAGGAGTAAAGAAAAAGTACCCGCCCCGTATCTCTTTTTAACAATTTCTTTCTTTCTTCTTTTTTGCAATAATTTCTTTATTTTACTTACACACAATTGTTACAAGTTTCGACGAATTACTGTGCGCAATAGCTGACTTCTTCTTACATAAGCGGATGGGCGTTGCCAGCGCAAAAACCAGCCACTTTCAGCTTGAAGTATCCCACACATGTCCAAATTTTGAACGTGGCAAACTGAATTAATATCATTTATCCTTCGTACGATTTCATTTATCCTAGGTACGATTTTGGAATCTCGTAATAGGTGTAATCAATATTTGGCCTTAGTAGCTGAATAGAGTAGAAACCAGCACCATATAATCGAAAGCCGTAATTTGCAAGCATCGTTGCAGCAGTAGGGGGCCAACTTGCATCTTTTTTGAATGCATTTGCATTGTCAAGACTAGTTATATTAATTGTGTGAAAAATAAAAATTTTTCCTAAAAAGTGTTTCTTCGCTACTGTCTGAGGTGAGGTCAGCGGTATTTTTAGGCGTTTCACTACTAAGAGGCTTTCCGGCTTTTGACTTAATGCCAGCTATATATGGAAGGAAATCATACACACGAATTTTGTTAAACTTTATAATCGACCATACGTAAGCCTGTATAATCAAATTAATTCTTATATTTTTATGCTATATAATCCCCGCCACCCACCGGAAGTCTTAGCAGTATGTTACCTTCTAATAAGAACACATTTCTTTACTCTCCTTTTCAATGAATGTATTACAATGTTTTAATTCCATATGTACAAATCACAATTTTCCAAAAAAAAGGAAGAATAGTTAGTATCCAATCTTATCACAAACTTAATACGAATTAGTACAATATTTCGGAACCAAAATGTTCACAAGGAACAAAGGTTATTAAACAGTTTCATCGATATATTGCAATGATTTAATTCCATTGCAAAACCAAAAATGTTCACAATAAACAATGGTTGTTTAACAATCTTATCAAATCTTACACGACTTAGTACAATATTACCGATACAAAATTTACGCTCTGGGCAAGGGTTAATAATTAATTTCACAAAACGACTTACCGAAACCGCCAACCACGCCGATGCGCATCGCCATAGCTGAAAGGTGCTTTAATTACTTATAAGTGCTAGAATTATCGCAAAAAGAGTAGGATTAATATTAAGGTACTAATACTCGAAAGATAAGCCAACGATTGCTTCCCTCATAGAGACGGTGTGCTCCGAACGTTACGTCGGACGATTTAACTTCCTTCCTTCCTACTTTTACTTCTTATTTTTTTTTTTCCTTTTTGCTTCAGGCCCCTTTTTTCCTCGTTATCAAAAGATTTGGAAAATCCTTTTATCGTTTCCTCGAACGACAAAACAAAATAGCTGTCCTTTCGTTACTAGTCGCGACGGCACAGCACAACTAGGATTATTTTAATTTCTCCCAACGAAAAAAGAATTTGCACGCTAAAAGAATCCGCGGAGCGCCATCTTTTTTTTCTTCTTCTCAAAAGCGTGTCATGTAGAGCCAAAACGATCATATAGCAACCAAAAATGATTTGTAGATTTTGTTGTTGTTTTACACCAAAGTCACAAGTTTTTATGCACATTCCATTTTTGGCAAGAATTCATTAAATTAATTGGAATAATTCCATCGATATGTGGATTGCATGGAAGTGAAATTTTTTCCTTTATATATTATTATAATTTCTTAATAACACTGTTAAAGATGTCTTTTAAAAATTTTGCTAAAAAAACCACAGAAAATTAAAAAAAAGCAACCGACTCTACGCCATTATGCAGGCCAAAAAAAAACTCTTTTTTTCACAGAGTTCCCCAAGTTTCTCTTTTTTTCTTTTTTCCTACGCTTGTCGCTTTTTCAAGGTTGCCAAAGTTTGACTTTTTCTCTCCTTTTTTTCTCTCTCCCCACTACAGTGCCTGTTACAAACTCATGCGATGACTCTTATCAGTTTCTAAAAGGAAAACAAAGGTCAAAATAATCATTCTACTGCTACGGATTTTTCTTAGAAATTCTGTCTAGAGCATTGGTGTATGCAGTGCAACGCCTGCGTCGGTAGTTCCCTTAGTTTGTTTAACTGGCTTCTAAGCTTCGTGACTAAAATTTTTAAAAGGATTGCAATGTGTGTGTGTACGGTGTGTGTTCTGCGATGGTCAGATTGATATGAGCAGGGAAATATTCTTTTTATCTCTTATTATCAACAAACTTAATTGTTGACGATCCGTGCGACGGTACCCGTCCAGTTTTCCAAAAGGTTCATTATAACTAAAGCAAAAGAATCAAGGGAAATTAAGAACTTTAGAATACATAAAAAAATAACTTTTTACAAGAAATTACTACAACTATAATATATAAAAATAACTTAATGTAAGTGTTGAACCAAAACAAGTTTGCTGTGCTGCTTATCACATTTTTTTGGGCAGTGATTTTGTTGAAGTTTTTAATTGTTTTATAAATTATCGGCCGTCTTAAAATTAATAAATTATTATTCGAAGGTGTTAAATAGAAATTGCAAAATTTGTATATTAATGAAAGTTCTTTAAATTACAAATTCTTCGCAAAAGTTCTAAAATTAGTTTAGTTTTGGTCTGCTGGCAGTAGATAACTTTTGAAAGTTTCGTAAAAAATTGCTGCAATTTCTTAGCAGCAATCACACCGGTGTTTACGAAGAAGTGAAGTTAAAACGGGAAATTTGTGCTTAACTACTTAAAGTCAAGGGAAATAATATATATTATCTTAGTGAGTGTAAAATCTGCTAGAACCCACAGCAAGAACCGAATGGAATTACTATAATAACTAAGTGGAATTTATAACTTTAACCATAAGAAATTCATGTGTTTAACAAACTTATTTCAAAATGAATTATGGCTGCAGAGGTCGTTTCGAGTTTCTTTTAATTTAAAATTAACGGATATGAAATCAGAGAAAGTAAAATGAATGCAGCCGAGCACTCGACGCAGGAACAATTTTATGCGTCCATCGGCTCATCGGTTCATCGGTTGTGTGAAAAATTACAATGTAGCATAATCGGCGGACTAAGGTGGCGTCTGTCTTGGCCCCGGTAAGAATATGTATACTGCTTATTTAAGGTTGGCAAGTGTAAGCTGTATCCAATCTACATAGCATCAGTGTCGGAGCACTAAGATTTCCGTTGCAACACTTGGATGTTCACAATAGTCTCTAAAAAATTATATTCTGTTTATACTTTGCCTGGAATCTTCCTTCATTTCTATATCGAAAAATTCTTAGAGCCAATATTGGCTTACATTGACCGAAATAATCTAACAGTCAGAATTGCCCATCAATATGAAAATCTGAATCGCTAAGTTTCGTCTTTAGACCCTCTAAACTTAGAATTTATTGAATTTCATCCTGTCAGATGACGTTTTCAATTATACTTTAACAATTTTTCTTAATTATGAATCTTTAGGTTGAGTATGGAGCGTGAGGATTGTGGAGCGTTCTGCGAATTACAGAAAGCAAAAGGTTATGCATTTTTTTTTTGGAAGTAGTTTTATATAAAGAAAGAAATGTTGACAATGTTTCATTAATTTACAAAACTACTTCTCACTCAAGAAAAATAAAATATCATTCCATAAAAATGAAACTGACACACTTGGCTTGCTCTAATTTAGAAAGTGTTTGTATTGTGAGGTGTTTTGTTACAGTAGATTTGTATGTTCCCACATCTATTAGTAAAGTTCCGTTGTTGCTGCATTATGTTATGGGTTTTTCTTATAAAACGTGAAACAACTTATGAATTGCACGCATTAATTATTTGGTGTCTATTAGCAGTAAGCAGTAGTGATTGTTAGATCCTCTATGTTGCAGTAACCACAGACTATTAGCTGCAGGATAGTTGTTGGGCAGTGAAGTTTACCAACCTGTGAATAGTATCCCCATCCGCTAGTAGAAGCCTAGAGTTGTTAATGCAAAAATTTTATTTTATAATACTTATAAGGATCGTCTAACAATTCAACGCAGAGATGATTTTTACCTATTAAAAACTATTACAGATTTTTTAAGAATCTGTTTTACACTTTTTGTACCTGATATTGAAGGATGAAGATAAACACAAAGCATATATATTCTTGATCTGCACCAAATTTTAAATCAGGTTAACCATGTCCGTTTGCTTATCTGATTACTGTTTGTTCTAAACATTCTCCTGGTCGCAAAAATTAAGGTATCGAGTTCATTTTTGGCAGAAATTGCAAATTTGGTAGAAGCATTGAAAGTTCTTGTGCGCAGTTTAATGTTAGAAATGGCTGAAATCGGTTTACCTTAAAAGGTAAACAAGCCAAGAGGTTGAACGAATATTCCAGGGGTGATGCTGTAGTACCAGGGCAAAAGTGGAACAAGCTACCAAACATAATGTTTTTTTTTTTTTAATACCTTTATAGCATGCAAAAGTGATCTTCAAGAACCCAATGAAGTTTATAAATTCTTGGCTAGTTATAAATTCCTAATGCGCCTACGCGTGTCCGACGGTTCGTCTTTCCATGCATCTGCTTGCCTACAAATTTATAGAAGAATTTGAAAATGA
>NW_024002201.1:0-17127 GCF_014805625.2 Glossina fuscipes | reverse complement strand
ATTAATATAAAGTTTGCACAAAGGAAATTAACAAAAAATAATTTTTATTGTGTGCGCTGAAATCTACCAACCCATTCTTACTTCTTCCTTCTTTGTTAGTCAGAATTATTAAGAGCTTGTTTGTACAGTTTTTAATGAGAAAGAACACAATTTGCTCGATTTTTAACAGTTGTTCTCCGCCCTTGTATTTAACTTACACCATTGTAAGTGAGTCATAAATTTATTAAAAGTTAAATCTGAATACCGTGTACTTGTTCTACAATGCGTACAAGCAGGAGGTAGCTGTAATTAAACGAGATTTGGAAAAGTTTGAAGAATTTTGGTTTGGTTTTTAGCGTAACGACGATATTTTTTTCAGGTTTCATTAAATTTTTTTAAAATGAAATCCATTTTCTCTGAGCAAATTTGTATTGCATTTTTGCTATTCATTCTATCAGCGGCATTAAAGGGCATTTTTGTTCTATTGCAGTGTTAAAGTATGGATCGAAAATATTATTTTGAAAAAATAATTATATTTAATTAGTTGATGATTTTTATTTCGTAAAACTTTCGGAATAACGCTCACATTTTTCGTTCCAATCGTCTTCGTCGTCCAATCAACCATCTTTTCATTTTGTTGGAACAAATCATAACGACAACGCCTTCATCGATGGCTACTATTTCTACTCTGCACAATAGCTATTTGGTTCTATGACATCGTAAAGTTAAGAAAGCTTAAATTCAAAGTTCCACTATGCTGTGGACGTTTTAGTATAATAACTTGACATTTGTCTATAGTTGAAAAATAATACCTCCAAATCAAGGAATCACAGTCTTTCAGTAATACTTACTCTCTTTTCCTAAAACTAATTACAAACCGAAACATTTAGGAGACGACAATTTCCAGCATGCGATTTTATTATAAACACTTGCAGGTTTAAAAAATCTAAATTTAAAAATGGAACAATGGAACGGCAACTACTTAATATCTGTTGACAACACTTTATATGTAGTTTTTAATATCCATTCAATTCTTCCTTTAATTTTCCCCAGAAATGTTTTCGTTATTTTCTTTTTCATAAATCTTTTAACTAATCGCGCAAATAGATAAAAGCATCGAAAAGAATCTCGTGATTAACGCGAACAGGTAGTTTCTTTATTTAATTTTATCAATCCCATGAATAAAGTGTAACCACTATAGGGGGTAGTGAGTTGGCCACTCCTTGGCCTATCTAACCTAATGGTAAACATGGCGTTGCAGTTTACACCATATCGAGAGCTTCAAAACCATAATCCAGAGAAATCGTTTGTAAACATGACAAGCTGGACAGATAACAAACAGATATGTAATCAAACCTTTCATAGAAGATGGAGAAAAATTTTGAAGTACTCTTTGTATTTGTTCCACGTAAAACGGATATGAAAACTCTTAGAATGTTTGAAATGCACTGCGTATGTTTAAAAGTACACTTATCCCATCACGCGGCCTTTATGTTAACATTTAAAAACTATTTCTACGTTTGCTTTGTATTGCCCTTGGAGTTTCTTTTATGATAACAAATTTCTGAATTGCCTTAAAACTATCACTGGAGTTTTAGACAAAAACGCTAAAAAATCACGCTGGAAAGAATATCTATTGTGGCTCGCTAACTAGGATTAATCCGCGACTTTTTATGCTTGAGAATTGTCATAGTAGTTACATTTTCCATCGCCAATCACAACACGGCACAGAAAACTTCTCTTTTGCTGGCGAGTAATGAAGCCACAGTTCAAAATGGCATTTTCAATTAATTCGTAACTCATCTGGTCCTCCTCCCATCACATATTAACGTACAGGTTTTTTAAATGAAATTGAATTGGAGACAGAGGAAATACATCATAGATGGGCTAACCGGAATACACAACTTTCGTCAAAACACCAAAAACAGTGGTCACCATTCACCATCAGCGATACTACATCATGGTTTACCACTCATCGACGAAACTGGTATCAAGAGCAGATAATGGTATTAGTGGTGCAAGTTTTGCCTCCGGCAGCTGACTCCAGGCTGGTTATTGAGATAGCCCGCAGGTGTGGACTTAATTTTATCGGATGTCGTGAACCATTGGCCATGTGTTGTGAATGCAGGGATTGACGCAACATACAACACTAACTGAGAAACACTAATGCGTAACCAGATTAACTCTGATGCCATACCAACAGAAAAGACAATGCGTGAGAACATCCGGTAACCGAACAAAGAGATACAACATGGACAGGTTGAGCGCCGTCGAGAACAACAAGTTAATCTGCCTGGAAGCTTAATACAAAGCTTCCCGAAACTCACGTCAACACAGCCGCTGAATGTAGACGTTATGCGCATAAGGGACACAACCAACATAATTGCTCGAATAAACAAGTCTGATCTGCCGGACATGCGACCGCCATGCATTATGGAGCATCGAATGCTACAGATAGAGGAATGTCAAGTGAGCCCACCGCCAGTCATAGCGTAGATGAATTTCTCCACCAAATAATCATACGTACAACCAAGATACAGCGCAGAAGGCAATTGTAACAACGAACGATCGCAAAACAAGAGTCCATTACTAATCTTCTTCAGAGTAATAATTTCAAGTAAAATTGTCAGACAACGACCAGGTCCAGAACAATTCCCAGTTACAATAAATTCGAAATCTTAATCAAATTAGTCCTACAATCATCACCGCTGGCCAACAAGTCACAGTCACCGTTGATACTGGTGCGACCATTAGCTTCCTAGTAGAAACTTTTGCTCCACAATTTGAACAAAACGGTAGGCGAACAACACAACTTAAAAAAAAAAAAAAAAAAAAAAATATAAATCCACTACAGAACCTACGTTGCGCAGGTGTGTATATGGCGCGCGTAAGAAAAATGGAACATGGCAGATGTGTATGGACTTTCGCTATTTAAATAGAAGTCGGCGCTTGATGCGTATCCTTTTGCCAATAATTCAAACTATTCTAGACCGCGTACAAAAAGCACGATACATAAACAGTGTAGACCTCAAGGATGGGTAGTGGCAAAGACCTCTGGAAACTTCCAGCAAAACAGGGAATCAGGTGTTCCAAACAGATCCCGAAAAAACATCAGTTTGCAGTGACATAAAGCGACTTTTGGGATGATATCATGGTACCTTCGGTTCGTGCCTGAATTTGCTGCAATTTGGAAATCGCTTAACAAATTATTAAAGAAGGACAAACACTGGCTCTGGATGGAGGAGCAACAAATCTCGTTTAAAATAATGAAGGATAAATTAACGCAAATCTCAGTCCTCGCTAGTCCTGACTTTTCGAAAACGTTAGACTTCAGGCAGATGCTGTTGAGTTATGGGCTGCCCTCACATTACAAATTGACTGTGAAGAACGAGCTGTAGCATACTCCAATAGATAACTGAAAAGTATTATACGGCAACTGAGAAGGAGCATCTAGCTACAATTTTTGATATCTGAAAAATGCGACCGTACTTGGAAGGCTATCATTTCAACATCGTGACGGACCACATTTTGTTGGAATGGCTAAATACGATGGACAATCCTACCGGACAATTAGCCATGTGGTCTTTAAAACTGAAACGTTATGACTTTGAAATACAATATCGACATGGAGTAAATAATGTAGCCGCAAACATTTTGTCTCAATTACCTGTAGGCGAATGCATTCGTATCGCAACGTATGTCAAGCCGATCACAGGATACAACTGGCTGAGCAAGAATTGCATTATCAGCATTCAAGGCGATACATCTATTAACCTATCAACGTAACAGAAAACGTCTATCCTATCGGTTGTAGTTAGCTTAACTTGTGCTTGATCACCGCCGAGAATTTTGAATTTGAAAACTGTTGTCCGCCGGAGCAATTAATTTCAACTAGTATTTTATATACACACAGATGGAGAAAAATGGGCTTTTAGCTAAACTCGACTACACAACTCCAAGAACCTCGCGAACTTTCAAAGACCTACTTTTGAAGTAGTCCTTATGTCTTCGTTCTGCACAGATACATTGCTAAATTTAACAGTGATCATAAAAAAAGGCAAAGAACTAAATTTTTATATTCTATAATGTTTGTTGTCCGCGGTAAAATTTTTCTGTTTTGAGAATAATGGGCGAAAATTATAGAGTGTATGTGTAGTACTTTATGAGTAACAAGCAAAAAACACGGCAAGCAAACGTGTTCACAGTTTTTCCTACATAGACGTATGGACGTGTTGTAGACAGGTTCCTTGAAAAGCTTGGATCACTTTTAAACTCTTCTGCCAGTCTGCAAGCGATTCTTTCATTTTTGTAAATAGGAGAATGTTCAGCACAGATACTACACGGTTATGCAGAAAAACGGATGAACGGGCGGACATGCTTACGTGCATTCCGAATTTGAAACCGATCAAGAATTTATATACTTTATAGGCTATTTTCTTTATTATGGGCTATAGGCGAGTTTTTGAAAAGAAGTGAAATTATGGCACACTGTAAAATGGAGTAGGCGCGGTCAATTTTTTTCATTTTGTAGAGGAACTAGAACACGGTCCATTAAGTACACTTTCAAATTTTTACAGATATATCTTCTGTACTTTATGAATAATGAGCAAAAAATCAATTTTTTATTCCTTTTAAAAAACAGAGCTGTCCTCGCTTCATTTAGTAGCGTAACTGTGTGCTTCGAAGTATTTTGCCCTTTTCAATACTAACGTGCAAGAACTTCCAATGCGGCCAGGATATTGTTTGCAATAGACATTGCACAGACGGGGAAGAACACAGACGGACAAAGTCAGATCAATTCAGAGTTTGATACTGATAAAGAATATATATACTTTGTCCGATCTCTAAAGCTTCCTTCCGGGCGTTTGGCGAAATCAATATACTCCAACAATATAAAATTTCTGAAACAAATTCATTTGCTACCTGCAGTTTGACGATAAGTACAAACGGGCAGCAGACAGTAAGACAGATTGTGGATCGATCGGTATAATAAGAGGTGGGGCTATCTCAAGTTCTTCTAGGTGTTGCGCACACTCGCACAATCTTAATATACTCTCATACCATAAATGACGCAGGGTATGAAAATTACAATTTTTAATAAAAATAAGACAAAATGAACAAGAAAGTTACATACTGTTGAGGCAAAATCGTGTATATCCAACGCTGTTAAGATAAAATTGGTACTGTAAGTTATTATTACTAGACTAGAATTTTTAGGTGCATTACAAATAAATTTTGAATAAAATAATCGAATTAATTGCATTTTCGACATTTATTACCTTCGTTGTTTGATTTGAAGAAATCTGCTGCCGAAGCCCATCAAACTTTTTTAGAAGCTTATGGCGATGCTGATTCATAAGATCCCAATTGTCGGTTTGGTTCCAACGGTGTGAAAATGATTATTTTGACACAGAATATCTGCAGGATCAGGAAAGTTCGAAGACATTGAATTGCAAGATTTATGGGACAAAAATTCACCAAATTCTCAAACAACTTTTGAACAACTCAGCATTTGATGAATCAACTGTTTCTAGACGTTTACATGCGATGGAGAAAAGCCAAATGGAGTAAAAATAGCTACCACCCGAAATGACCGAAAAAGCAATTTCGAAACCGCTCCAACATCGCGATTTCATTGCTCTCCATGCAAAACGAAAAGAGTTTTCTGTGGCGTAATATGACTAGCAATGAAAAGTGGATCTACTACGATAATCCCAAGTGCAAAAAATTAAGGTTTACTCCAGGATAGTCATCCATCTCGACACCGAAGCGGAATGTTCATGAGTACAACGAGGTGTAGTGCATTACGACTCTCTAAAACCGAATGAATGAATGTTACTGCAGATGTCTACAGTCGTCAATTAAACAAATTGAACGATGCATTTGTGCAAAAAATCCAGCAATAACGGTTAACAGACGCAAAGCCATCCTCTTGCCTCTCGGCCACACGTTGCAGGAGTTTGGAAGGTTACCCTGTTGCAGCTAGAATGGGAAGTTTTGCCAATACTGTTCTTTCGACCCGGTTTCTCCATGTTGCCAGAAAGATGGGCAAAAGTTGTTAAAAATAGTATGAAATACTTTGATTAATACATATTGTCCCAACGTTCCTCAATAAACGCCTTTTTCAAGTGAAAACGATCAAAATGTTTGCAAGCACCCAATAGATGCACGCCAAAAACCTACAAGTGCAAAGCCAAATCTGTATAGAATGAAGGCGTACTGTTGGATTGGCTAAAACAAGCAAACATTGAGACCCAATTCTTTGATAAAATAAAGTTTACGAAAAAGACGCTCTTTGATAATACTGTTCAGTCGCGACATCGAAGGTGGATGCTAAACATTATTATGATTTTTGGAAAGAACGCGAAAAGAATTAAATTGTTCATAACTGAGTCTGTATTGCTTAGTTCTAATTAGCTAAAATTAGGTAGTTAGGCTAGTTACGTGTCAATTTCATTTGATAACACTAGCGTATTAGTTCTACTTAATCCCATTTGGCCTGTGAATCTTTTTTGGTCTTTAAATCATGAACATATTAATGGTAGCCTAATCTCTCCATACGATGTTCTGAATTTTGCAATTTCCTTGAGTGCACCCTTTGCAAATTTTCCTAATACGAATTGATAGAATAGGTTTTTTAGACGATACAAAATGGAAGGTGTTTATACCGATTACAAAAATGCAGAATCTTCTAATTAACCATTTTCTTGAATGTCGTTAATGGTGGTTCGCTTCCTTACCGATTAAGCTAAAACAAATGGTAAAATATCCTAGAAAAAAGGTAGCATATGATGGGTAAGAATTATTAAATAAAACAATTTTTACGGCAATAATTTCGAAGTGCTATCCAAAATAATACTAAAATAAACTTTGGCAGTAGATTCAAGGGTCAAAACTATATGTGCAGACGACAGCAGGTGATTAGTTATTACACCGAAGGTGAAATCGCAACCAAACCACTTTTTACCGACGAGAGGTAACGGTTTAATGACACCGTCGAAATCTTGCTACAATATCAAAACAAAAACCAATGCTGAAAGGCACAGTATGCTCACGAATGAAATGAACAAGTTTATCAGATTATAACCCTCGTTTCGTCTCTTCGATCTTAACTCATTTTTCTAGTTACTTCAGGACTTTTTTTCTATCAATACCCTACACCACTTTGCCCGCTACAAATAATCACTCGTTCTCATCTTACCCGCATATTGGAAGATGCCCACAACATCGTATGACGTGATCATAATTTAGCAAACTTAATTTACAACAAACAAATTTTGATCATAAAGCATTAACAATTAGTCATATGGCATATAAGTTCTTACATTTCCTAAGAGTCTTATATGCGGTCTTATTCAAAAAAAAGACTTACGTGATCCGAATTCGGTAAGATTTATTTCTTTGTCAATTTACAATTACGAACCAATTTTACCATGAAATATTGAAAACTAATTCTTTTCACCATATAAAAATTTCATATCCGTAGGAACGATTATATTAGAGGCGGTTCAAAAAATTTCCCCATCCGAGTCAAACTTTTCATACCAATTTAGAATGTCGAAATATTGTTACACCGCGAGGTTGGTGGAAAAACTTTGAAAGTTACAAAATTATGGCCGGAAAAATGGACTCATTTCGATACGGTTCGTCCTTGAATTAAAAAATGGCAGTGTACTAAATTTCTTCAATATGTCTCAGAAATTTCGATCGGTAGCTTGAACACAAGTTAACATTACAAGCAGAAAGACAAACAGACAGACCCATTTTCTCAATACAAAGTGGATCTATCTTAAGCCTTTGTGCGTGTTACGTACGTCCTCACTAACTTACCACAAGTAGTGTAGAGTATAGAAACTAACTTGTATAAACCACCCAAGCATGCAAGCGATTTATTTGTTTACTCTATTTACTTACACATGACGCTCAACTAAAATGAATTAACAGTTGAAATCAATTGACTCTTAGAAGTGAATCTTATCAAACTTAATATCAAACTATAACATAAAATATATAAGGAGAAACAAGAAAAAAAAATCATAACAATAATTATTAAATAATAATTCACGTGTAAATAAATAAGAAGGAAATAAAAAGCATGTGGACAGCGACCACAGAGACACACCCACAACCAGTACAGAACCAAATTGCAAGTGAACGCGTAAGCCATTGCAAACCTGCAAAAACTTGGCAACCTATACAATAATCAATACCAATTGATTTTCGAATAAAATGAGATATTAAGGTTAAGGGTAAAAGAAACTGATATTGAGATTAAATGTGATAATGATTGTTTAGGTTTCTGCAAGCAACTCTCAACGGGTTAAAGAGGTTATCTCACCAAGTAATGTGGACGAATCGATAGTACCATTACTATCGACTTAAATAAGAAGGAGACAGAATAGAGAACGAAGAATAAATCTACGTTTCTCAAGTGACGGTAATGATAACAGAAGCAACCTATTTTCATAAGGAAGCAAAGAGGCAACGAGTCAACGGTTTTTAATTTGTATGAGTCAATAAAATACTCAATCAACAAAATACTCAGTCAATAAAATATTTGCTTCTTAAGAAAGAACGCTTGTGCAAGATAATCTTATTACTTTTATCCAAATTTGTGGTGTGAACGATATTTCGTTTCAACAAGACGGTATCACGTACTAAACATGAAACCACTTAATTACTGTATAGGACATTCCCTGGTCGTGTACTCTCATGTCTCAACGATTAGAATTTCTATAAAAAAGCCAGCAAAGCCGCGGAATTATTATCTACTATAGAAGACAGTGGAGTCGTCATCGACAAGTGGACTAAGCAGGAACCCTGAATGACGCCTCAAGAATGGAATTTGCATGCCAGATATTCATTTAGGGATCGTAAAGCTACCGCTTTGGATGAAGCCATCAAGCTGTTTTAGAATATAAACAAATTACTGCGCAAAAAGTTACATTGAAAGTGATCGATAATAATTTAATTAAATTAATAATTAAATTAATAATAATTAATTGAATAGAAATGCAGTCGGTATTCTTAGCAAGGGTGTGAAAGTGTGAAAGTATAAGATGAAGTATAATATAAATTATACAAAAACTTTTAAATACACAAAAGCTAGAGATGCCGCGTATAAAACCGATTTCTTACACATAAAACTATTAGGGACTTTTATGTGCCTTATAGTCAAGTATAGGTGACTGGGATAAAGCTCGTCTTCCACCTTCTGACTACATTCAAATGCTTGTTGATAGGCATAAAATACATCTACGAGAAGGCATCGAACAGCCGCAGAAAAGAAATGAATACATATAACTCTTGACTTATTAATGGATTCCTAACGTTCATCGTTTATTATGAGTTTTCATGAGTTGTTTTGAATTCGTGTTTCATTTTTCATTCAAGCAATAATATTTTTTGAAATTAAGAAGAAAATATTATTATTATCATTATTATCCCCAAAAATCTTTGTTTAAAAAAATTGCGCTGCGTTTACGTTCCATTACGCGCTTCCGCCCTGACCAATTCGGTCCGTTTTCAATACCAACCTGCGAGCAAAAACTTAAGGATATCATCACATCTGCGATCAGGAGAGTGCCAACAACGCGCACCACACAGACGGATAGCTATAGCCAAATCAATTCAGATTTTAACGCCGATCAATATACCCTTAGAGAACCTATAAGGTCTCTGAAGCTTTCTTTTGGGCAATATGAATATTTTGGCAGAAAAATTAAATTTTTCTTTGCTATAATATTTGCAGAGAGATGACCGATTTTTCCATTTTTGTATGGCTATTATACGAAAGCCTACAGAGTAAACACAAAAACTTTTATGGCTTCATTCCCTTTAGTTTGTTAGCAATGAGCGGAAACCTAATTTCATTCACTCTTGAAAGCAAAGTTGCCACAGTTTCCGCGGCTGTTCTGCCAAAGTTAAAGCCGATAGCTTTGTTCTCCCAAAAGCGAAAATGTGTCCTACTCATATCACACAGATGGACAGCCATTCTTAGGTGGATTTCAATTCTCATTAGCATGCAACTTTATAGGACGTATGAATGTTCCTATTGAGTGTCGCAAACGTTGCAAGAATATCAACATATCCCATTCTTGAGTAGTGGGTGTAGAAATATAAATCTCCTTAACGACAACACTCTATAAAATCTAGTGTGTCACAACTTTTAGACGTTCTTCAAGGTTTTATTAAAGTTCTAGTCAAGTTTATAACTCTTTTAAATTTCATTCTGTTGAAAATGAAGTTTTATTGTGATATTACGGTTACGTCGTTTGCACTTCCATATGTAAATGTTTGCATGTAACATATTATTTAAGTAAATTTTTTCAGCAAAAAATATGCAGAAAAAGCATTTTCCTTTCAAAAAGAAGATGATTGCGAACATTTCCTTAAGTTTAATTTTGACAAGGCAGATGTACACACATTCATTCGTGCCAACACATAAATAGGGAGAAGCTAAGATCGTATCGTATTCACTTCCAATGTCGACATCATTCATCGATGGATTATGCAGATCTCATGCATATGACTATTGCAGCGTACAAGAGATATGTTCGCTATATTATGCAATGCATGAAATTTTATGAAGACAAAATATGTAAACAACGGAAAATCAATCTTTTTTTAAAGCACTGAAAGTGCAGAACATTTTTTTTTTACATTCACATGGATATAATAGATTTCACAAGCTTGCAGAGGATGCAGAAAAAATCAGAAGAAATGTTATAATACTATAGAATCGTCTTTAACGCAAAGAGAGCTAATGCAAAAGACAGCCATCGAAAGAAAAACCATAAATACTTAACTACTTGACATTATTGGTCTTGATTTGAAATACTTTAACACTGCCGTATCGCGTTTGCATTACGTTATATAGAATAGAAATCAAGAAAACATCATTAGATGAGTCCCGACAATTAAAGTTTTCAATAAATTTAGCTGCGTATCTCTTTTCTCAAGAATTCAGTTATCCTATTTACAGACTGTGGCTTTAATGGTTTTGTATTTTAAATGATGTATACATACTGTATGGTATTGTTTCGACGCAGCATAATTCCCACTTAACCATAAAAGGGTCCAATAATAATAACGTTTCGAAATTATATTAATTTTTGATACAATGGGCGTGCGGTCATAACAGATTAACCTAGTCTCCTGCCTATTTGCCAATAAGTTATGAAAAAAACAAGAAAAACTATTGTGACTGCAATAAACATTTTCGTTGGTGACGCAACTTGTTATACGAAGTCATATGCGACTAGTCGGATAAAAGCTGTGTCATGGATTCTTAAAACGAGGGTGTGATACCATTGTCTGTCCCAAATTGTTCCCATTTAAAGCACCTTCCTCTGTTCAATAGGCTTATCACTTGACTAGTAGAGTGGAGCGTATTTCGTTTTCACCGAACTAAAATTTCGACCCTGAACTCTTGCGAAACTTAACACATTTGCTAATTTTTATTTTTCGTTTGCCCCACTCGTTAACATGTGTTTCTCCTTATTTACATTTCCTTCCTTAAAGCTCGCGGTATGACAATTTTTATGCACACACGCAATTGTTTTTCTTAAGATCCGTTTCTCTACTTGAATTCCTTTAAATTAGCCTAAAACGTAAGTAAGATATCATGTGTGAGCTTCCTTAGCTTTAAGAAACAATAATTTACACAAAACGGCCCATAGCTATTAAAGGTGTGGCATTAATCAGAAAGGAAAACGTCGGAAATATAAGCCAAAAAAAGAAATATTTCAAGTCGTGTATCGGACTGAACTGTAAAATCAGTGTAGTAATTTTTTTTCCCTCGATAGCCATTAATATTTAAAATCACTCGCTTTTCGTCCTTCTTTTATCAACAAGGGGGTAGTGTGTTGTCTGAAAATCAACTTATGTTTTCTTTTTTTGGTTCGTTACGAATCACCTATTGATAGCATCCGGCATTGTTTGATTACCATAGATTTCTAGCAACGACATAGGCACAATAGCTGTACACTCTCCTATACATTCCTGAAATTACACGAAAGCAAAAGAGTTTGCATTGGGGTAAGTATTGGTTATTCTGCTTTAGTACTGGTTGCGTAGAGTTGAATTTTTAAAAGAAAACAAGTGTAAAATAAAATTAAAATGAATTGCAAAATTGCGTACTTGCACACAACTGAGCCAAAACAAAAAATTTATGAACACAAAACAAACTTTATCGACGGAAAAAGTTGAAGAACAACTAAAAGGAAAAAGTATACATATACTAAATACTAATTAAAAGCATGGATTGATATTTGGAGATTTGCAGCAAAAATGTCATGTCAGCCTAGAAAAAGGCGACTTTTACGATTGCAAAGAAAAATTAAGCGAAACCAGCAACGAACCCAGCTCAGAAAATCATTAAAATTTAACGATCGCGGAATTAATCAAAATATTAATAGTAAGGTAAGCATATCAAACATGTGTTTGATACCTATCTGTCACATAAATTATGTTTTTTATAACTGATCTGTTGGAACTAGATGCAAAAGTATCTTTTGTATGTTGCGATTGTCTGGAGGACTTTTTTCTATTTATATCGAGCGTGTTGAAACAACGTTATAAAATATACAGAAGCGCTCCAAAATTAGACGAATTAAGGTCCTTAACAAAAGAGGATTTGAATGGAATGAACAGTCAAAATATATCAACATGCATGTAATTATCTTTAAAAACTAATAAATCCAGCCTTTTGAAAACGACTAAACCTCTTTGGCTTCACGCAACAATGTCACCTTGAACAAAATTTTTTCCTACTGGTGTTGGAAATTATTACGATGGAAATTATTAACAGCTGATTATAACGCTGTAGAAGTAAATAATTTGAGAACCTTAACAAATCTTGAATACGAAACATCTAAAACTAATGCAATATATAGATGTCAATATTGTTCACAAGCATTCCATTTATATGAATTTCGTACCCAAACATCCAATCTAAGTGCTGGCATCTTTAAAAATATATGAAAAGTACAAGAAAAGTACATAAAGAATGCAAATGCGCGATACGCCGCGGAAGGCTTAGTTCTCACTGTTGATTGAGGAGTCATATCAAACACATGCATGGAGCAAAATTACCAGCCAAAATGGCTCTGACTACGGAAAGTGATGATGATGGTAACAAGAATATATCAAAAAACGATGGGATTGATCTAGACACAGATTGACTATTCTTAATAACTTTTGATTTTGACTATAATTCAAAATCAGTGGAACTAAATTAATCTTAACGATAATTTTTCTTTTCGATAATGCAATAAATGATTAAGTGATTTTAAAGAATCGCCTGGCGTTTATATCATCACTTAATTATAGTCCATATCTTCCAAATTTATGGATTTATGGAAAAGATTCGTTTTTTTTTCAATAAAGTGAGAAACTATATTTAATAAAAGCCGATAGCCTTAGATGTTAGTGCTTTACGAGTTTAGTCTTAGAATTTACTTCTCTGGCGAAATTAATAATAATAAAAATATAATGGGCGTATGGAGTAAAAGCTAGCCATTGCATATCGATTATTATAATAATAATAATCCTTTCTGACAATATTTTGGTATTTCGGTTTTACGATTGGGAGAAAAAATAAGAAGTAATAAAGCGCCAACACTTTATTACAAATTTTTTATTAGTTTGGGGAAAAAGAAATCCATTATTTTTATATGAACTTCAGGACTTTATTTAACATGCTTCGGATTGTCCGATTTAGGTCAAATATGCACCGTTTTGTTGTACGATTTGTTGCCATTTTAAAGGTAACTTCAAAATGCCTCTCTCATAGAAGTCCTGGTCTCTATTTACAAAAAACTCTAGTAGTCGATTTTCACAATATTCCCTACATTCCAATTTTTTATCATTAAAGAAATTTTGCAATGCAAGAAAAAGATGATAATCGCTTGGTGCCAAGTCCGGACTGTATGGCGGATGCATTAAAACTTCCCAACCAAGCTCCCGAAGTTTCTGGCGAGTCACTGTAGATGTGTGTGGCCTAGCGTTGTCCTGGTGGAACACGACACCTCTCCTGTTGGCCAATTCTGGCCGTTTCTGGTCAATCGCTATCTTCAAACGGTCCAGTTGTTGACAGTAGAGATCAGAATTTAGCGTTTGGCCATATGGAGGCAACTCATAATAAATAATCCCCTTCCAGTCCCACCAAATGCATAGCAAAACCTTCCTGGCAGTTTGAGGTGCTTCACCGCTCTTTGACCACGATCGTTTTCGCACAGGGTTATCGTATGTGATCCATTTCTCATCTCCAGTCACCATCCCTTTAAGAAATAGGTCTATCTCATTCCGTTTGGCCAAGGCTTCGCAGATGGAAATTCGATCCATCATGTTTTTTTCTGTTAATTGGTGTGGCACCAAACATCGAGCTTCTTTTTGAATCCAGCTTTGTGTAAATGGTTTAAAACTGTTTTATGGTCGATTTTTAGCTCCTGGGCGATGTTACGACTGCTAACATGCCGGTCAACTTCGATCATTTCTCCGATTTTATCGACATTTTCGACGACCGGCCTACCTGTGCGAGGTGCATCTTTAATATCAAAAATTCCTGAACGGAATCTACGAAACCAAAATTGCACATAATTGGCTGTTACAGTATCGGAACCGTAAACACCATTCACAATTTTAGCCGCCTGGCTTGCATTTTCGCCTTTGTCAAAGAAAAACTGTAAAATGTACCGAATTTTCTCTTTGTTCACTTCCATTTTTAACACGCTGTAACTCACAACTGAATGCACCAAACAAAAAACAGCAAAAGAATTTTTTTTACTGCGAAATGTCACCTTTCCAACGAGCATAAATCTGAAATTGTTTGATCGATACTTTACGAGAAATGTATCAGTGCAGCCATCTACCGAAAAAATAATGGATTTCTTTTTCCCCAAACTAATATTACTTCCATATCATTAATTAATGTATTTCATAATTGAAAAAAAATATGCACACATTCAATGTATAAATAATGCACATCTAAAAATAAACAAAAAATATTAAAGTCGGTTTACTTGTTTATTTATCAGCGAGCCAGCTGTTATTTCTCGCATTTTAACAACCACAAATAAATACTAACAAAAATTTTTCTCTTTTATAGTTCGTACAATTTTATGTTTTTATTTCTTAAGAAAACTTTGAATTTTAAACTTGAAGTTCCAATTTTAGAATATATAATTTTATTTCTATTTTTTATAAAATATTAAAACATTAACATATGAATATACGTATATATATGTTTGAATATGAATAACAATTACTTATTTTTTATTGATTTATTTGCGTATTTATATCTAGAATAAGGAAAAATTCTTATTGTATTCTTATTCTTTATAAATAAAACAGGACAAACAATTGCATCGCCTATACCTTTGTAGCTTAAACACAAATCATTATTGTACGATAAAGTATTGCAAAAAACATCTGAGGCATCGGTATAGAGTCTAATCAAGCAGTTTTTTCACCAGTCGCTATTATAGAAGATTTAATAAAATTAAGAAACTTTATCTGTTACTTTCTTCTTAAAATACATTATATGAACATTTATACCGTGCACCTCTTTTGGCAAGTTTTGCATATGTATTTAACGACTTGGGCCAACTTTTTGGTAAGGAATATCGACCTGATTGTCCATTTGTCCGTATTGTGCCCGTCCCACAGGTTGCAATTGTTGAGATATTTTCATCCAAAAAGATCTTTTCATCAAAAGCTTTTAATCAAAAACTTTTTTTACCTTCATTTGATCTAAGATCAAAGTCTACCTCGAATGGTTCGGATCGGATCAGTTTTTCGAACATTCCCCATATAGTGCTTTATTTTGAAGATTCGTTATATGAAGAAAAATTAGTTTTCAGAATTTCGCGACAAAAGTGACTGAGTAATATTATTTCACTGTTCTAATTTTGAGGCCCCTACCATGCAATCATTCCCAAGAAGAGTGAATCTTTATTTTAAAACTGGTACAATTTTCAATATTTCGTGATTAAATTGCGTTCATAAAAATATATTG
This sequence comes from Glossina fuscipes, assembly GCF_014805625.2. Lineage (NCBI taxonomy): Eukaryota > Metazoa > Arthropoda > Insecta > Diptera > Glossinidae > Glossina > Glossina fuscipes. The sequence goes on along the minus strand of NW_024002201.1, from coordinate 1,130 downwards.
GCACAAAAGTTAACCATTCAGGCTTACTTTTTGGATCTTACAACGCGTAAGTGCTCTAACGAAAATTAACCCTTTGCATGGCAGAAACGTCGAATTTTTAACAATATTGTGATAATAATGGGTTTGTAAGGCTAATTTCGATGAACAAGGCCTACTTTTCGATATTATCTGGATCGTGCCGTTATCCGTTATACATGTGTAGTCACGATGAAGCAGCTTGCCTGAATATTTCAACCAAGTAAGAAAGCAAACACATTTTCAAAAATCCCTTGATACAAAAATCAAAAAGCTCAATAAATCTGGATTATTGAATATTAAAATATAATATTTAGTAATCAATTGCGTTAAAGTAAATCGTTCTCATGTACAATCTGAACATTATTAATAACTTCCAAACCTGATTAAGTGAGTTTCTGTAAAAAGGTCAACATAAGTTGCGTAACATAGGTCTTAAATACTGAGATGAATGATCGTTTATGATCACCATTCATTGCAGTATTAACACGAACCGCACTAATTAAAAATTTTAGCCGTAAGCCGAATCGATAAAAATGACTTAAAAAGAATTATTCTGCAATCTTGATACTTGGTGCCGAATTTTTGTTATTCAATTTATTTCTGATATGTAGATAGGCGGCTGGACTTGGACCTGCACTGTTGGCGGAGGTATGGTTTTAGTCGCATTTTGCACTTTGTAATGTACATCCACTTTTCTTTAAAAAACAAATAAGAGCACAAGTCAAATCCTTACATAGGGCGGGACAAAAAAATAGACGTAGTTGTAGACGTTTCGTAAAAAACCATATAAGGATAGGATCCAAAAGATAGGCCGAGAACGTCCAAATTTGGCGCAATTAATTTTACTATGTCAAATTACTATTATGATATAATTTTCATCATGAAGCATTCAAATTTATACCTTTTTGTCGTAAGAACTTCAGCTTTCGTTATATGAGCCCCAGCCGTTCCAAAATTTCCATACTAATTTATATTGACGAAATAACACTACTCACTTTCGGCGAGAAATTTTGGAAACGGCAATTTGTTTTCATACAAAGACTTTTCAAAATAGAATGTTGTATGGGGAGTGGTCGAAAAAGTGGAATGATCCGACCCATTTTCAATAGCTT
>NW_024002200.1:0-10551 GCF_014805625.2 Glossina fuscipes | reverse complement strand
TATTTTGATTAACATATATTGTAGCAATTTTTCTCAATAAATGCCTTTTTCAAGTAAAAAAATTTCCAAAATTAACGGAAAGTCCTAATAAAAAAAAATGAAATCACTTATAAGCTGGTGTATAGAGGTCGATTTTTTCCATTTTTAGACATGAAAAGTAAAGTCCTCCGTAAAATAAATTTGGAAAATTTCAATAGTGCACGATTGTACTTTATGAGTAATGAGCAAAAGCCAGATGTTTGCAGTCTTAGCTATACTGTGGAAGTATTTTTTGGCTGATTTGGCTTGTTTTTAAATCTAAGTGCAATAATTCTTAATATGTATGCCGAGTTTAGAGATAATATTTTCATTTTTGTGACAGGGAAACTGTCCACGTAGACGGATGGACATGGTTACATCGGTTCAGAATTTCACGATAACTAAGAATACACACATTCATGATGTCCTTTGGGTGTTACAAATGTTATGACAAAATGAATATACTCCCATTCTTCGATGGTGGTCTCAATACCCTATGCTTTGGGCAAATTAAAAAAATTTTCCATCTTTTAGATTTTAAGACTATTATATAATAAACAAAAACAAAACTTTTTTAATATCGTCATATTCAGTAAGCAACGCAAAGTCTTTGTATAACAATCATGAGAGTCATTAGAGAATAATAAAGAAAGGCTATTAAGTTGCCAAAATGCGTATAAAATATCCTCGAAAATATAGCAAAGATTTAATAAAATTTATTGGATCTCATATGAAGACTATTATTATTTTTATAATGCGAAACTTTTAACCCGTAACCATGATTTTCAAATGTGCTTAGGGAAGATTATCTTTTCCATTTTCTTAAAAATACGAAACAAGTGAAAATTGGAAAAAAGACAATTCATTGCGCTGCTAAGTGTAAAGATAATGTTGCGTACGATGATTATGTTGTAAGTTATAACTTTTGTAACTCGAACAATTACGGTGTATCTTTTTACTATAAATACGCAAGGTACTAGTTAGGTAAACTTACATAAAATTAACGTTTCCTCTTTTATTTTCGATATATCTTCAATTAAAACCTATGTTTACATATTTCGTTCAGTTTTCAAAACTTTATTATTATTTATTCCTCTTATTTCTTCCTTTTTGTCCACCGAAGGAGGGGGATATACTCGTTTTGTCATAATGTTTACAACACCCAAAACGAAGCTTTAGAGATCCTATAAAGTATATATATTCTTGGGCAATGTAAAATTCTGAATCAATTACGCCATGTCTGTCGGTCTGGCCGTCTGTGTAGTGTGTGTTGTTGACACTCTCCTAGTGGCAAAAATGAATATATCAACTTCAAGTTCAGTAGAAATATTGAAAGTTTCTGTTGGTATTGAAAATAATCCAAATTGCTCAGAGCACAAGCTCGCAACGAAGGAATAGACACCCGACAAATGGGATATTTGTAGCCGGTATATTACTTGGATTTCTTCGTTCAAACAAATTTGTTGTAATAAACAGACAGATGTATTTTCTTTAGACTATGTATTATTATTGTTCGTCAAAAATTGACAGTGCAATAGAGCTTATGGTAATAACGGTTTCACTAACTTGCAAGGGACCACAGAAAAAATATTGGAATAAAAACAATTATTGTGGGCAGCCCGCAGGACTGGGTGTACTTGTACTTATACACTTGTTTCGCTACTAATTAAAACCTAACCTATCATGTGAACAATATAGGCATTTCGGTTGTTTCTTCATCTAACTTAGCAAAGCTAACGAACGTATAAAGGACAAATGGAGTAGCAAATTTAACGAACGTCTTGATTAAGTTCAATTCGAAGCTGAAGTGAGTCATCGTTTAGAGAGGACATATCGCTTACTGATTTGTTTTTTCCTACCTCTTCCTTCTTGACCATTGCGGTGGGCATACCCGTACTGAGAACATCTTCTCAGTGAAAAAAAAAAAAATAAATAAATAAAACAAATTCTTATCATCTGCCAAAAAATTCATAAGAGTCAACAGTTTTAAAAGTCCTATTTTTGCTCTTATTGAGCTGTTACTAAAACCTATCAGCATTGCAACCAGTAGAGTTTGTTCTCAGATATAAAGCGCATTTTATATTACGTCATGTTTTTTCTAACTTTGTATGCAGCGAATGAAAAAAAAACAACCGCTATATCCAAATAAGCTTATAATGATCGTAATTAGATTAGCGAAGCGCTACATGCGTTTTTAAAATTCAAACAAACTGATGAGCGTTAAATAATGTTCAACTAATATTTTTGAAATGAAACGATTCAACGCATAGCGAAGTTTTGTGTTAGCACGACTTTTATTCTAACCTAAGGACCTAACGTTTCTTTACAATACAAATATTTTTAAGCAAACACTACAAGTCACAATGAAAGTGATAGTTTAACGCTTGAAGTAATTTACTGTTTCTAATTGAAATTAAAAATGAATATTATTGATTTTTTTATGTACAGACCATTGAAATATTGAGCCATATTCATTTTGCCCAAACATTTATTTTGAAACATCTAGAGGAATACTTACGGGGTCCTGTGAACGCATTTAAGCATGTACCTCTATCTAAAAATATCCATCGATTGCAAATTTGTTAGAAACGCTGCAAGTTCCTTTGCGCAGTTTGGTATTGAAAATGGATTAGATCGACCGAAGTACACGCCCACAGTACAATGTAAAATAAGAAGGCGTCCTTTTTCAAAAACAAGGGCGTGGATAGTTTGCCCTTTATTCAAAAAAGATTCAGACATAACTGATTATATTTTCCCGCCTTACTATTGTATGGTACCATATTTCAATTTCATTGAACTTTAAACAGTCTTCTTCAATTATTAAAGTTGCAGAAATTTATAACGATTTTAATGAATGTTTTTATTTATTTTCAACTATTCATTGCATTCAATGGCATACCAGGTTAGTTTCCGGTTTCTGCTATAATGTCCACAGCCAACAGCTATAGCCCGAGCAATTATTTTTTATTGCTTTTTCGACCAACAATAACCTTTTATAAGACGTGATGGGATTCTAAATATTATTTTTCTACTACAACTTAGTAACATGCCGCCACCAGTAACGTAATGAATTTTAATAACCGTATATAGAAATGCTATACATGCAGCAATTTTAAATTTGCAAAAATTATAACAACAGAGAATGCAAGACGACCTAACATTGATTTGGATTGAAAATTAAATGCACCCAACTACCCATGCATACACAATGTATTCACCGTTCAATTCATGATTTTTTGTTTTACTTGTAAGAAATGGTTTGTTATAGGAATGTGGGCATAAGTTATGTAAAAAATAAATTTAAAAGTCCTGGTATTAACATTGAGTAAGTGGTATGCAGCCTTTTGGCAACAAAATGCCTTTATTGCTAAAATAATTTAAGATGTGGGCAAATGGTCATTAGTAAAGGAATTTTTATATCGCTTATGAACGAAATGCAGCAACCCAATAGCGATTTTCGTTGTGACACAAAGCAGCCGTGCACTTAATTCTGAAAATCCTTTGGATGTGGAAGTTGCGTCTATTTTTAGATCTGCAGCTTTCTTTGTCATGGCCTATATACTATATTTTTTGGGTTCCTTAAAGTCTTTTTAAAAACTTTTACAGCCGACAATTTGCAATTCTTCGCCAGGCGATTCCTTTGAATAGTACCCAATGCATATATTCCTTTGGCTTTCCCTTTCCTCGGAAAAAAGAGACACCAGTGGCATGTTTTGCTCTTCTTTCGGCGAGTCTTGAATATAAACTGCCTCAATAAACTAAAAACAAAACCATTTTTTTGTTTCGACAAGCTCACATCGGCTTATTAATTAGCATACTAAAAATATTTTTGTGTAAAACTTTGGAAATAATTATTTTTACTGTAATTAATTTACCCAGTGCAAAGACTAAAGTCTTAAAGCATCAGCTTCTGAGGCTACCAGCTTTATTGAAGACTGTACCGCACCTGAAATTTGAATCCACTGCTATTGACTTCTTAGCCTAGATGATGAGTCTGCCTGGCCACTCAGACGGATGGAAATAAATAAAACCGATCCCTATGAAGAGATAATAAGACTTATTTTTGTTTGTAGTAAGTTGCAAGAGTACTTTATGTTTGCATGTACACTTAACATATACAACAAATTTACGAATGTTTTTCAATTGGCCTAATATTCAAAAATAGCCCGGCACACACACGAACGAACTTGATTCATCTATATTATCTGAAGTTGGTTGGTGTACAAGTTGAATGACGAATGGACATTCGACGCTCCTGACGCGTCCCGATTTTATATAGTACAAAAAAAAAACCACAAGGATAATGTACTTCGAAGGTTCGGTGATGGGTTTAAAGCTACTTCATCAGGAGTATTCGCTTTTTTTGCAATTATTCCACTACAAAAAAAAACTAAATTTGCGCTTTTATTTCTTTACTTATAAAAGAATGACTCGGAAGCGACTCTCCAAAGGATGATCAAATAAACAAACCCGGAACATCATAAATCTTTGGGTGAACACACTGAAGGCAAGATTCGCATGTATCGTAATATGTACTCAAAATGTAAATCTTATCAGACACTCGGGTTTTGGATCGGATACCTAGGTTAATTAGGTATAATTAGTGAAATAATATAATTAATTTATTGTTGTAGGCGATGAATACAAGATGAATATTTTTTCTCTAAATATTGTCATATCAAAAGGTACAAAGAGGACTGAGTCAACTATCTGATCCTTTATCCTTTATCCTAAAAAACAAGTAATTACATATATCAAAAAAGAAAGGTATTTCTGGCTAGGATTGAATCTCGCATACCCGCAACCATTAATATTTACAGCACCCTATTTCTTTATTTACTATCATAAAAACCTGAATCGTTTAGTATTCGCTGATGTTGCCTGACATGTATAACATGTATGCTCTGTTGCAAAAAAATTCTTTTATTTATTTCAAAAAACGCTGAAAGAAAAATGCAGTAAATTATCATTTAATACATAAAACCACACAAGCAGGCAGTTACAAGTAACATGTAAAGAACGTTCATACGAAATGTAAATTCTACTAGTTTGACTGACACGTAGGCGTAATTGCCTTTCTTCAGAGTACGATTTGTTCATTTTCTCTTGTTCCCACCAGCTGTCAGTGAATTTTTTATAAGTAAAAGACTCTCTTGTGAATTATTTTTGAACACATCTAGAATTAAGTATAAGTCATGATGATATAGAAGCTTTTGTTATGGAAGCATTGGAATCTTTATTTAAAATTGTTAGTAGTTCAGTTTCAGTAAAAACCAACAGGAATGGTGGGAACACCGATGGTATTGCAAAGTCTTTCGTTAATAAATCTACTATTGCTGGTGTTGTTGTTGTTTCTCATGCAATTGCGTTAACTTATTCTTTCTCGTCGATATCTATATGCAAAGAACTGTTACTCGATGAATACAATCATTTCCCAGGCTATAAGGCGCTTATCGAAAAAGAAGCAGGTGATATTTTTGACTGTCATTGTAGCGTCGTTATAATTGGTATTTGATGTTTGTTGCAGTCAGTGAGCTGTTGTCAGATTTTGTTCTAATGCCTTTTCATAATTCACAGCGTACCTTTTCAAATATATCCATAAAACATGCAACTTGAAAAATTTACCCTTTTTAGGTAAGGCTGGTGATAGGCAGCAACGACGCCGATTTTGTTGTGGTCAAAATAGGTGTATGAGATGATAGATTAATAAATCCGGCTGCTGTTGATGGTTCTATAAAAATTGTGTATGGTAGACGATTGACATGACAGGAAGATTTATGTATAATGCCTTTAGATTTTGATTGTGTTGTCACGAAAGTTTTGATAGTTGTTGAAACAATTTGGCATCATAGGTAGCCGCTCTGATTAAATTCGAAAAGCAAAACGCAAAATGACAATGATTAGGTATATCTATAGTGCAGAAGTAATCTAAAAACGTTGTTTTTACAATTTTAGCAATGTTTCTTCCAAAACATATTCAGAAGAAAATTTTGTAAGCAATTTGGAAAAATCAATTTTAAATATTAAAATTTGTATACCCCGAAAGGACGAAGCTATTGTTCATGCATTCTTCGGTTTGTAAGACTAAGAAATACACATTACAGATGACATAACCTAACCTAACTTGCGTAACCTAAGATTGTGATTCGATTTAATGCGGCGCATCTCTCGACTCATCTGTCGTCTATTATTCAAAATTGAGAGTGGGTATTTTTGTTGATGACTATAGTGCAACTAGGCGTTCTAAGGAACAGAATCGGTCATCGTGCATCATTTTGGTCACACTTAGGTTTAAGGTTAAATAAGTTATTTCTACGTATTGTTAGCATGTAGATTAGCTAGGATTACCACCTGACTGACGAAATCAGTGACCAGCTAGGAATGAAATTAAAGATAATTGGCAAAGCCGGCTCGAACCTAAGAACAAAGTCATTAGCGAGCGAAGAAGAATCTGTTTGGTCTTCTTGTTGCTTGAGCTATCGAAGCATAACCGGCGCTCAGTTGGTAAGGTATGAAATAAAATGATTTGAGAAGATCTCAATTAGCTTGTGTACCTGGGAAATGGATGACATCGCCTCATTAATGTAACGAAAGGCAATAAATATAGTAAGTGTAAGGCAGTAAGGTGTAGACCTCAATCGAGCTACGAGAAATACAAATTTTCTTGCAAGAAGAAATTCCAGGATGACCGGAGAGTGAAAATTCGCCGAGAATTTGTTATCTACAGCGTGATCCGGTTGCATGGTTTTTTATTTTTTATTTACGTACACTTGAAACTCATCCAAAAAAAAAAGATTAACGGTTGCATTCAGTTGACTCTTAGAAGTAAATCTTAAAATATTAATATTAAAAACTAATATAAAGGAAAAGAAAAAAAATATAATAATTAAATGATAAATCATTTATAAGTAAGAAAAGAAAAGAAGAAGTAAAAACAGAAAAAAAGCACGTACAGCACTAGCCCAGAGGAGCACCCACAATCAGTTCAGAACCAAATTGCAAATGAAACCCTAAGCCATCGGAACTAGGTAAAACGTTGGCAATATATACACTAATAAACACCAATTCATTTTTGAATCATAATAAGATATTAAAATGAAAAGTTATTATAAATACGACATAGGCAAATCGCGCGTATTAAGCAAAGGTATTTTGGTAGACTTTAAAGATTCCGATATTATGATTAATTGAAAGACAGCATTTAGGTTTCTGGAAACAAATTTAAGCGAGTAGATAATTATATTTACATTGAGTCAGCTTAACGAAAACAAAGTGCCTAGAGAAGTGGTGAAAGCGACACTAAAAGTTACCTCTTTCGTTATGTGGAGGAATCCATAGTACCGTTAATTAACTTAATTAAAAAGAAAACACGAAGCATAAATCTACGTTTCTCAAGAACAGAACAGAAGCAACCTATTTTCACTAGTAGAAACAAGAGAGTCCGAACTCAAATTCCTAAGCAAGAATTGGTTTTCAACTGGCTCAATTGAGTCTACATAACACGTATAGGAAAGAGACCATACAGCAGAGACATACTCAAGTATTGGTCTAACTAAGCACACTTATAGCCTTTCCTACCTTCTTAAGAACGAAAGCTTCTTGTGCTTTCTTAGATTTAATTCAAAATTTAACAAACACCAGTTAACCAAATCTTTTAAGTTAGCTTGAAGCTGATAGGATTGCAATTTCAAGGAGAAGGAAGAAAACGGTTTAACCTCGTCAGCGTACATTGAGATCTGGCTGGATTTAATCACCGAGGGGAGATTATTAATGTACAAATTAAATAAAAAAGGTCCCAAGTGGCTGCCTTGAGAAACGCTAGACGTCATGAAAAATTCATCCGAGGTGATGAAGTTAAACAAAACCCTGAAAGATCTGTTACGCAGATAGAAGCTTATCCATTTTACTATGTAGGAAGGGAAAACAGAGGGCGGGAAATTGAAAATCAACAAGTTATGGTTAACTAAGTCAACCGCTCTACTAAAATCAGAATATATGACATCCGTGCGAGAGCCACTAGAAAAAGCCTTGAAAACGTGACAAGTAAACTCTTAGAGATTCGTGACAGAAAATTTCCCTTTCCGAAAGCCATTTCGGACTGGAGAAAGATAACATTTAATGGCAAATGTTGAGTAATACTTCGTTCAAACAATTTAGATAAGACGCTGGTCCTGGCGATACCTCTATAGTTTCCGACTTGATGTCTACTTCCACATTTGTGAATTGGTAATCTTCCAGCACTAAGGTAATGATTTCAAGGACTGATTGAAAATTATTGTAATAATGCCATAGAGCTTAACAGAGCGTAATTTAAGTATACATGATGGAATGCCATCTGCTGCAGGCGCAGATCTATATTTTAGAGACTTTAACCATCTAAAACTTAATTTGCGGAAATGACCAAGTTACGAATCAAAACCGAATTAGATAAGTATAGTTTGCAGTTAAATCGGAATTAGCAGCTGAAAAATTTTGTTGCATTCAGTAAAGAGATTTGAGATTTCAATATCACCAGAGAACTTAGAGCCATTGAAAGAAACATGCGAGGGATATATGGAGATTTTTCTTTTGGACTTGACAAACTCAAAAGAGATGCGGCCTAGTTCTTCTGAGGTAGAGCGGTTACTCTTGGCCCGCGATTCCGCATCACCGAAAGAAACATTAGCTGTAACAAGGTAATAACTAGAAAAAAATTTGCACTTACGCTAGCTAATTATGCCGTCTGTCCTGTACGCCGTTCGTTGTTCTCTCCTTAGTCCGTCTGTATCTGTCCCATGTCTCCCTACAGTCTCTCTCACGTGCACCCCCTCACCGCACTCCTGCTACCGCAGTAGCGGGTGCCGCCTAGCCGCACATTTGGACTTAACCTAATTCTTACCTAAGAATACCTGAGGCAGGATGCAGTAGCAAAACGATCCTTCTTATCTCGTGGCAGCGCGATCCCTTACCGCATTTTTGTCCCAATGTAAAAAACCGCTGCGCTTTTCCCCTTTCTCCAATAAGCAACTCCTTTCAAAACTATCCTTGGTTAAACCGAGATTTTACTCATTTGCTCGAGATTCCATTCCTTAGCGATCCTTCTCAAACGTCATGAATGTTCCTAGTTTTCTCTTTGAGTAAGCTGGCTTCTTTGGGATGTTTCATTTCTTCATATCTCGATTCGATTCATGGGCAATTTCACTGATAGCTTTGATTTCCGTTTTACATACGTACTTCTAGCAACCCGTAGCAATAAAAAAACTAGGAATATATTATTTTCACTCTTCATTGATTTATTAAAAAATTTTATTATAAATTTTGACTTTTACACATTAGATGCCTTTTCATTTATTTGCTTTTGTTTTATTTCAATTTTACTTTTCGTTAACGCAATACGGGCTTCTACATATATAAAAAAATGTTCATTTATTTGTTGCTAGGTGTACATAAGGGTATGTATATCTACGTTATTTTTATGTACACATCTACACATATCATTTCATTTTTCCTTTCTATTTCTTAGTATTCCAAACGAAAACGGTATCTTCAACAAAAAAAAATGGTATGCATGAGACCCGATTGTAAATTGCGAAACCAAACGCTCCATGTTAACTCACACTTCTAACCTTTATTAGTCTTCCATTTGCTTATTTCTTTTTTTTATTGTTTCTTTTTGTTTCCTTCTTTTTTTGTTTTACCAGAACCCAAAAATAATGTGGAATCTTTAAATTTTTCTTTCTTCTTGAAGCTCACTTTAATGCACGCTACTACTTTTCAACGTCACCTTAACGCGTTTCCTTGGTCTTCTAATCGTTGTTGTTTCTTCCTTTTAGTTAAATTTTGCTTATCAATATTTTGGTATTTAACGCGATTATTTGCATAAAAGTTTGTGCATATCCATAGCAATATTTGCGTATGTTTTACTAGCAGGTCTTAATTTCATTTTAATTTTTTTCTCTTCTTAATATTCTTAAATAAGTTTAAGCTACGCTTTGGCTTGAACTAGTAACTAGTTTTTTTCTCTTTTCAAAGCTTGTTAATTTAATTTTCCTTTTTTCGTTTTTTTTTTTTCAAGTTGATACAACATAATGACACATATCAGAGATAAATTTTTCACGATAAATCAGAACCTTTCGGTTGCACTGCCAAAACCAAACTCTCTCGCTCCTCAATCCAAAAAAAACCAACAACCTAATCTTTTCGCATGATTTCTTCTTTTTCCTTTTTTTTTCTCTCTTGTTCTTTGCGTTGGCTACCTAGCGGCTAGCCGCTATTCTAGCAAAGAAAAAGGGACCAAACCTCAAAATCACGCGATTTTGCATAACGGGATGTGGTTATTGCTACATTTTCGGCAACAACAGAGCGACTGACGCCCTACCCTAAGTTTGTTCGCGGACGCTACAGAGTTTAACGGACAATCGTGACAATAGAAAAGGAAATATATATTGCTGGATGATACGGATCCTCAGGTAAACTAAATGGTCGGGAGCGCTTTAAGAAAGAAAAGAAATTGCAAAATTTCTTCACAGTAAGTAGAACAGTACGACCACTGCA
>NW_024002199.1:0-3828 GCF_014805625.2 Glossina fuscipes | reverse complement strand
TGAGATGTCAAAAGAGCAGTCTTTCAAAATCCAGGGTGGTTTAACACCAAAAGAGCGGGAAATTTTTAAGGGAATGTTCAATTCCTTTGCGATGCACAAACAATGGTCAATTGCAGATGGTGACTTTGGAATTTTCTTCGCAATAATAATCTTTCTTACGTCATCACCGAGAATGGATTTGTTTGAATTAAGAAGCTTAGGGACTATTTTAGCTTTTAACTCATACAGTCTATTTTCTAAAGTTGGGAGACCAGTTTCAATTATAATATTATTTATGGGCGTCGTCCGAAAAGCATAACAACTTGCTCTGACGGCTTGGTGATAGACCGGTTTAAGGATGTTGGTATTATACTTGCAGCTATTGCCATAAATTATCAAAGCATAGTCAATCTTGCTTAACACAAGCATTTTTGTAAGATAAGCAATAGTGTTAATATGCGCATGGCTTCTCCAAGCAACGTACTGTATGAAATTTACCCTTGTTAAAAGGGAGTTTTTTAACCGAAGACAGTGTGCTTTCCAACGATAATTGTTGGAAAACGTGAGCCCGAGAACATGGAGCGTCTGCACATTTAGTACTGGTAGGTCGTTAATATGCATCAGTAGGTTTCCTGCATCGCACATTTGTTTTCGACATATGTGCATTTTTTTTGATTTTTGTATAGAAATTTTAACTCCTGACGAGTTTGCCCACGTGGAGATCTCACATGCTATAGATTCGAGAATGTTGATTGCTTTCGTGTTGTCTTTTTCTTTTGTAAAAATGTATACATCGTCCGCGTAGAGACAATGTTCCAATCTTGGTACACGGCAAAGAATTTTGCTAATTTCGTTGAAAGCGATCTGGAAAAGCGTGACAGAGAGAGGAGATCCTTGCGGAATGCCATTCTTTAGCGGAAAGGAATCAGAAAGATGATTGTTGATTCCAACTTTGAACCGCCGATGCGACATGAATGATTTGATGTAGTTGAAGAATTTGGGTCCAACATTCCATGATTTCAAGAGTCTTAAGATAACATGAAGACCAACTCTGTCAAATGCTTTTTCGAAATCAATTGAGAGAATTGTTACGTGACTTCGTTCGGAAATTGCTTTGCTTGTGAATAATCAATATGTAACAGAGCGTCGATGCACCCTCTATCCCGCTTGAAACCAACTTGTTGCTTTGTTATCAGGTTCTTGGACTCAAGAAACCAAGATGATCTAGATGCCATAATCTTCTCTAATACCTTAGAGAGGCAAGGTAAAAGAGAAATTGGGCGATAATCTGATGCGATGGAGACATTTTTAGACTTTGGAATTGGAACAACTGTTGCCAGTTTCCACATGTAGGTATATGGCCAATCAAAATTACCGTATTATATAGGTCCAGTAATTTCTTGAGTTAGACAGCGCACTGATCATTTGGTAGGAGATGCGGTCTAGACCAGGTGTCTTCCCCTTCGATTTGGAGAGACAACTTTCAAGTTCAAAGGTAGCTATGTAATTTTCCAGGAAAGTGGCACATCGGTCAATACAATTTGAAAGAGGAATTGGAGTCCTTTTATTTTCGATGAAAGCACTAGAAAAGCTGCTTTCAGAGAAGTACTCGCACCACATTTCTCCGAAGTAATTAGAAATATTATGTGCGTCAGTTAAAGTTCCATTGGGAGTGCAGACGGCAAAAATCTCGATCAGGTTTGAAGTCCCATTGAGTCTCTTGATTTTGTTCGAGACCACTTTCATTGATGTATATCTGTGAATTCTTTTCGAACAAAGTTTGAAACGAAGTGCCTTTGATTTTCGTAATTTCTTCCTAAGTACAGCATTGGCCTTTTTCTATAATAACAAGTAATCATGATCAGGACATCTTTTAAAGCGGTGCCATAGATCCATTTTATTTTTTCTCAAAAACGAAAGCGTGGTCGTTCCACCAAGGAACCCTAGCTCGTTTAAAAGTTCCCGTTAAATGGCTTTGAATTCAAAAATGACTCCACATGTTTGGAGTAATTGATCCAATCCGCTTTATCTAGGAGGAATTTGGCCTGTTGTGCTGGAGTAGCAGAGGACCTTGAAAGTTTAAGATCGATTACGATTGGAAAGTGATCGCTATTATGTAGATCATCAGAAATAGACCAGGAAACCAAAGGAAAAAGTGAGGGAGAGCAACATGTTAAATCAATATGTGAAAAAGTATGATGAGTTGAGAAGTGCGTTGGTTTTCTATCATTTAAAACGCAAAGGTTGCTTTGAAAAAAGGCCTTTTCTAAAACAGTACCGCGAGTGTTGTTCACTGTTGAGCCCCAGATGGCTTTCCAGTTGTTGAAATCGCCGCATATAATTAATGAAGGGGAGTACGGAGAATAAACTGTAGAGTTCTTGCTGAAAAAACGATTGCGAAGGTGGTTGTGAGGTATACTTGATTTTATAAAAACACCTACTCCTTGTTTGGAATATGAATTTTGATCAGCATTCGTGAAGTATCCAGTATATGATTTGGGTGGAATAGGATTAAAAGAGGTTCTACAATGGGTTTCTTGAAGCAATAAAAAGGTTGCATTTAAATCACTTATGAGTGTACGGAGTTCATCAAATTATTAATAAGTCCCTTAATGTTGCATTGTAGAATTTTAAAAACTTTATTTAATTGTAACGACATGTAAGCAGAGTGGAGGGAGGGTTAAGTTGACATGTCAGCGTCTCCGTCGAGAAGGTCGCTATAGGAATTTTTCGTGAATGATTTATTCTTACCAGCAAAATAATCTGTACTTAGGTGATTTGGTACATTTGAAGCGCAACGAGTTGGCGCACGTGAATAATTTGAAATTGAAGGTTGATTAATGGATGAAAGAATGGACTCATTAACATTTGTGATTTGTTGAGTAAAGTTGAGAGCTGGAGATTCTGGAGAATTTGGTAAATTAGATTTTAGTAAATGTGTTGTTGTTTTAATTTTTTCAATATTTGCAGTTGCTTTGGTTTTCGAAGGTTGATTAATGGATGAAAGAATGGATTCGTTACCACTTGTGATATGTTGAGTAAAGTTGAGAGCTGGACATTCTGGAGAATTTGGTATATTAGATTTTAGCATATATGTTGTTGTTTGGATTTTTTCAATATTTGCAGTTGCTTTGGTTTTTTCAATATTATCTTTGGCAAGTGATGTAACTGGTTTCGCAATATAATTTTTGGTTAATGGTGGAACAGGTTTTTCATTGGAAGCAGTTACAGTTAAAGTCTTACTAGGCTCGATTTGCGAGGCAACAGCAGCATAGGTATTACTTTTGCCAATTCCATGGGCTACAGATGGATTTCTTTCCCGGTATGCGCGTCGCGCTTTGCCCATGCTACAGTAATTTTCTGTTTTGATTTTTAGTATTTCACGTATCTGTACAAAACGTGGGCATTGTTTGTCTAACGCAGAGTGTTGATCATTGCAATTTATGCAGAAAGTACGGGTACAGCTTTCAGCATGTGGAGGATGACCACAGTTAGCACAAGATGCAGCACTAGTGCATCTTTTTGCCGTATGAACCAGGCGTTGGCAATTTTTACACCTCATAGGATTTGGGATGTATAGTTCTACTTTACATTTATACCACGCCACATCAACTGTTCGCGGTAATCGATAGCGATCAAAGTTAAAATAATCCTTCCTGTAGGAGAGCGTGTTTTTCCGTCATCATTCAGTTTGGTTAATTTATATGCTTCAGTCACTCCTTGAATGCCCATTTCGCGAACAATTTCATCTTCCGGCACATGCTTTAAGCAAGGGGCATAAATTACGCCTCGAACCGAGTTAAGTTTCTCATGTAGTTTAGCTGAAATAGCACATAGATTAGCTAAAGA
>NW_024002198.1:0-1891 GCF_014805625.2 Glossina fuscipes | reverse complement strand
TCGGGTCGCCAGGGACTCGTCTACCGTTTGCGAAGCGTGGGCGGGATTGAAACTTGGGTTCATACCAGGTTAGACCCCCTGATTGTCACGGTTTTCTGCCCTACTGCTATCGTAAAACAGGTAAGACCGTAAAAATCTGAAAAACTCCCCGAAGACGATACCCTAGAACCGCTAGGACTAGGCAAAAAAAATTCGAAGAAAAACTACCAATTTACCCCCCCTTTCTTAACTCAACAATCCGATCTCGTAGTCGTAACTTGACAGGATCGATAAAAGAGAAACAGAAGCAGAACAATCAATCGAAACAAAGAAGCAATTAATGTGGCAAAACTGACCACCAAGACAGGAAAGAATCAAAACAAGCACAGCGCTTACAACATTCGTTATTAGAGATTTTCTGTAACTTATTCTATTGTGGAAGTGTTATATATATATAAACGTTTGTGTATATTGTTGTTTATCTTTGTATACATTTATACCATAAAAGGATATTACTAATAAGAAAGGTTATAAATAAATGTGTTAGTAACAAAGGTTATGATTTAGGAAAAGCCTCTGGGGACTTGTGTTTTTTTTTCTTTTTGTGTCTATGTGTATATAAAACCCTCGTGTGGGGTGTACACTTTCAATACGGATGCCAGCAATGCTCGATAAGCCAAGGATTTTGCTTTCACTTCTTTTATTATTGTTCAGAACCGAACACAAATGAAATCTTGGCCCTCCTAGGGCAGTGCTAGCATTACAGCTCGTTAATAAAAAGATATTTCTTATAAAAAGGTTATAATAAATGTATTACTAGTAATAAAGGTTATAAATTAGGAAATGTCTTTTGAGACTTTGATTTTCTTTTGACTCCCGTGCTGTGGCTGAACACGGCGTGGGCGTGCACATGAGGTTCCGTTTCCCCCCCGATTACTTTCATGGACCCCACAACAATTGACTTCTCTTTCCTCCTGAACAGTCGACCCCTACCGTGTTTTACGTGCACGGTTTGGTGGGCATACCGCTCAAGAACCCCCTTTATATTGCCGCTCTGCCCAACAGATCCACGCCGGAGCGACAGAACTGCGATAACAGTTTGGCGAACCCCCCCTTATATTGCCGCCCTGCCCAACAGATCTACGCCGGAGCGACAGAACTGCGATGACAGTTTGGCGATCCCCCTTTTTATTATTTTCTCTTTATTATTATCATTATTACTTTTTTTTTCTTTATATTTTTTTTTTGTGAACATTACCCAATACAATTACTAAAAAGGAAATCTAGCAGATCCTCCCGTTCCTTCCATGACATCCAACGAAATAAAATTGACTTGATGCCAAGCACCACTTCGTGTAGCGAAGCCGTCTTACATTAAAGCAACTAATTGACTCTATCACGCGAGGAAATAGATTTATTTGTAACATAAGTTGAAAATAAAGAAAAAATCAGAATCAAAAATTGAAATTAAAAAATTAGAATCAAAAATTGAAATAAAAATAAAAAAAAAAAAAAAAAAAATGGAATCAAAAATGGAAATAAAAAATTAGAACCAAAAATTGAAATTAAACTTTCACTGTTCACTGTTTTCTTGTGAACTGCACTTGTGACTTCAGACCACTTGAAATGCTGGTATAGAGTAGTCAAGCAAATCAAGGAAAGGCACCTGTTGTTATAAATAATTGTTTAGGAGTGGAAGAAAAATTAAATAATTCCTAATTCTTTTTATGGTGTTTTTCACATTCTCCACAGAGTTTTAATGTATGCGAACGTTAATTCCGATATATGCTTCACTTACTTGTTAAAATTGATAATAAAAACAAATACTCGCTATAGGAAATAATGCCTACACGAAAAAGACGAGATTTTTTTTTCAAAACCCTAAATTCAACTTTATGTGTATATGAAGCTA
>NW_024002197.1:0-15072 GCF_014805625.2 Glossina fuscipes | reverse complement strand
AGTCGCTCATTTTGAAGCCACCGCGTCTGGATTTAAAGGCAGTCGGGCGTTTGATTCGCGGGGCAGGTTTCTTTCTCCCCAAAAATGAAAAATTAAAAAAATTTGGGAAAAGCCCAAAAGACCCGTACGACTTACATATATTATTGCACAAAAAGGTAGTTTAATAATTTTGTTGTTATCAATTATTATTCTAAAATTTGTATTTACAATTGTCCGTAAAAAAATACAGTGACCTGCAAGATAAAGTAGCCGATCACCGCTAATAAAACTTGGTTTGTTTTTGTAATTTTTTCTTTACATGGAAACCTAAAGCTACAATTGGAAAATAATTACAAAAAGAGAAAACGTCCAAAGCCTATCTACATAATAGAGAGTCGGCTTCGCTTCATACAATATGCCTATTCATACATAAGTTTTACTGACTAAAACATTGCCACACTTAATAAATTGCTATACATAAATCGTTCAATATGAATACAATTAATACAAGTATAGGTTGTATAGGTTGCTGTTTCCAGAAATGTCGTAGTAACGGCATGCCGTTATGCGACATCCCGTGATTTTTGCGAACAGCGGCTCGCCGCTCTCCATCCAAAAAGAAAAAAAGATAGAAAAAAAAGAAAAGAAAGGGAATAATGCGTAAGATTCGGTGGGGCGTTTTTTCGCTTTTGGTTTTTGGTTGAGGAAAGTCTTGTTTTATCATTAGAAATGTTCAGTTTGAGCGAAGCTTAAAAGGAGAAAAGGAAAAAGAAAATAATACCTGCAAAAAGTTTTTTAACAATTCTTCAGAACCTATGGGGAATAAAGAGTGCGATGGGATCCTATAAAAAAAACAATGTGCGTAGACGATTGGTTTTCTGCTAAAATTTATCTTTAAAAAACAAAAAAAAAGGAGAAAAATAAAAAAAAAAATATTTGAGAATGCTACTTAATTTACCCGAGAGCAATAACTTGCAAAATTTGATTTAATTGGGACCTTCTTTTTATTCGTGAGTTAAAATAGTGCAGCAGAGCCATCAAAAAAAAAAAGAAAGAACATTGAAAAACCCAGAAACAGAAATAGAAACGTTTGTAAATTAATCTGGAATATTCTTAAGCTATTGATAGTGACAAAACAAATCAAGAAAGAAAAAAAGATAGAGGGACCTTGGATAGATACCGACGAAGAAAGGAGGGACCAACAGACGACGTACCGGACGGACATCATAATATAAAGTAAGATAGCACATAATATAAGTAAAGACAATATATATATTTTTTTATATATATACATCTATTTCATTATTTTTTTTTTTTGTAATGCGGCACGGCGGGCAAAGAAAGAAAAGAATTACAAACCGCTCTACCGTAAGCGAGCCAGGCCGCATTACAAGGTGGCCACATTTACATTTACATGTTTTTATTATACATTGCTACTTTCTAATACCTAATTAAATCGAACCACGTTTCACGTAATAGAGAGAAGGATCATAATCAATCGGCATAAATTTAGCCGCACAAATCACCAAAAAATAAGCATTCATTAATCATATGACGTTACTTCCAGCAAACAAAATTTTAAATAAATCCAAAAGATGCAATATTAATGAGGAATTGATTCCACCCGAAATGTCCGCCACTAGGGGTTCATTAATTTGATAAGAGATATTAAACTCAGTTTGCTCCTGCTAACCTTTGCCGAGTTTGTCGAATTTGTACCAGATAATCTGCAGATTTTTTTATTTATGAAAGCGTTATAAAGTACCGTCGGGCTTATCTATGTATGCAAACAAGAAGGAGCTTTATTTTGTTTTCGGAAATCTTTTACGACTGCTTAAATTGCATAGTTTATTGTTTAATTGTTGTCCTTGTCTGCTCATGTATTACAAAATTCCGACTACTTTACAAAAAAAAACTTTTTCACACCTTTTCTCTACTTTGGTGCTTTTCAGTTCCAAGGCATTATTCTCTCATTCCTTGGGTTGTATAGTTTTAAATAAGAATTTCAAGCTAAATGGATTTTTCAAGGAGTCAAGATATATCCCAATCGTGTAACACCCTTCAGATTCATGCTATGATTGCAACTAAAGCGTATTAATATTACGAAATTAGTTATACTAGTCTTCCGACTTTGTAAACGTGCACACATCACGCATATATGCAACACAGCACTCTCTTCTTATCAACACAGTAAGTCTTCGCCTATGTGAAAAATAATTAATTTCCATAGCTTCACAAAAAAAAAAGAAAAAGTAAATCCGTTTTAGAACATTTGTTTTAAGAGCAAATTCACGTAAACTTTTAAATATTTTAGCTCACACATTTTTACTTTTTCCTTCGCCATTACAAGACCATGGAAATCAAATCTCTTTGTTAGTTGTCGCTCAACTTCATCTCACCTACCAAAAAACCAGACAAAACCAAAAAAAAAAAAATATGTCGAAACATATTTTCCTGTATCAATTCTTTTCATGCGCGATCTTAGCAATATAAGTAATGCAAATTTGCATTCATAGCAAACAAAAAATGGTACGCCAAAATCACACATAACAATATTTGGATTGCATTTTTCCACGAAAATTTCGAGAAGATCAATGGATTTAAACATAAAAGAGAAGGAAAACATTTGGAAAGTTTTATACTTGGGGCTGACGCCAATATAATTGTTTGTGACGACTTCGCCTATTGAAAAGAAAAAATGCAGTCAAGCAGAAAAATATGATAGATATGATATTTGTTACGATCATTTGATAAATGACTGTAAATAAATAAATTAAGAACTAAATAAGAGTACGGACAAAGTAAAGAAAACAGTGAGAAGAGAAAAATTTAAGAACTTAAAAAAAAAATAAATAAAAAGAAATCATGACAAATAAATCTTTCGTAATTTGTGATAGAGCAATAGTATATTGAACTTCAATAGACTTACTTTTACAGAAGAGCGACGAAAAAAATAACAGCGACATTGACCTGCAAACATTCAAATAAAGATAATGATGCCATATGTGTAGTAGTGATAAACAGTGTGCGACTTAAATAAAACATAAAAACAAAGTTATATGAAACACATTAATAATATACATATACATACATAAACATGCATATATAGCGTATCTAGAAGGTTGTTACTATAAAATATTAAACACAGTGAGCTAAAATAAGGGCACTAAGCTGTGTTTGAGCTACAACTGGTTGCACATATGTCTATGAAAGTATACACCCAATTGCATATAAATTAATGTTATCTCAGAACTATAAGAAAACCATAAATGTGCATGGATAATCTTTGCTGTACATAACAACGCTACTTAATTCCAGCTTTCGTTACGTCATCAATTTCATTACTAGCTTCATCATCTCTAATATCAATGAATGTCAGCATCTCAGCAGTCAACATATAAGGTTCTTCATCGTATTTATTTTCGTATATGACATATATAATTTGTTTTATAACTAAAAGAATTTAAGCAATAATACAAACATACAAATAAATTACTTAATCCTTTCCCTTCTAGTTATGTTGAGATATTGATATTGTTTTTGCTATTGAACAAACAAATATGTGTAAAAATGTGCTAAATTTTTTTTTTTTGTGTGAGAGGAAAGCAGCTTAGAGGACCGACTGTCCGGTGTTGCCAACCTGTAATGTCATTCCTATTGACCAAAAATATATTGTTATTCCTTCAACCGATGCTAGAGTAACAATTTTCCAAATTAGCCTCTTTGCTATAAAAAAAACCCTAGATAGCATTACCGCATACATAGACTCTATGTCGATTCTATGCGATGGGAATTTACTGGTCCTCGCTGGGAACCCGCGCGCAGCCGAACAGCTCAAAAAGTCGAAATCTTTAGCTAATCTTTGTGCTATTTCCGCTAAGCTACATGCTACATTTCCGCAAGCTTAACTCAGTTAAAGGCGTGATTTATGCCCCGTGCTTAAAGCATGTACCAGAAGATGAAATTGTTCGCGAAATGGACAATTAAGGAGTGACTGAAGTATATAAATTCACCAAACTGAATGATGACGGAATAACTCGCTCTCCCACAGGAAGGATTTTTTTTAACCCTTAATCGCTATCGATTACCGCGAACAGTTGATGTGGCGTGGTATAAATGTAAAGTAGAAATATAGATTCCAAATCCTATGAGGTGCAAAAACTGCCAACGCTTGGGGCATACGGCAAAAAGGTGCACCAGTTCTCCATCTTGTGCTAACTGTGGTCTTCCTCCACATATTGAAAACTGTAGCCGTAGTTTCTGCATAAATTGCAATGATCAACACTCAGCGTTAGACAAACAATGCCCACGTTCTGTACAGATGCGTGAAATACTAAAAATCAAAACAGAAAATTACTGTAGCATGGGCGAAGCGCGACGCACATACCGGGAAAGAAATCCATGTGTAGCCCGAGGAATTGGAAAAAGTAATACCTACGCTGCTGTTGCCTCGCAAATCGAGCCTAATAAGCCTTTAACTCCAACTCCTTCTAATGAAAAACGTGTTCCACCATTAACCGAAAATTATATTGCGAAACCAGCTACATAACCCGCCAAAGATAATATTGAAAAAAACACCAAATATTGAAAAAATTAAAACAAAAACATATATGTTAAAATTTAATAAATTAAATTCCCCAGAATCTCCAGCTCTCAATTCTACTCAACAAATTACATGTGGTAATGAATCCATTCTTTCATCTATTAATCAACCTCCAATTTCAAACCATTCACGTGCGAACACTAGTTGCGCTTCAAATCTACCTAATTACAGATTATTCTGCTGATAAGAATATATCATTTACGCAAAATTCCTATAGCGACCTTCTAGACGGAGACGCTGGCTTCACACTCCTTCCACTCTGCTTCCGTATCATTACAATTAAATAAAGTTCATAAAATTTTACAATGGAACTATAAATAATTTTGATAAACTCCGTACACTCATAAGTGATTTTAATCTAACCTTTTTATCGCTTCAAGAAACCCATTGTAGAAGCTCTTTTAACCCTATTCCACCCAAATCATATACTGCATACTTCACGAATGCTGATCAAAATTAATATTCCAAACAAGGAGTAGGTGTTTTTATAAAATCAAATATACCTCATAAACGCATATATTTAAGCTCAAATATACAAGCCATAGCGATACAAATAATGTTAAATATAAAATTTACAGTGCTTTTGCTCTATATTCCACCTTCGCAATCGTTTTCTCAGCAAGAACTCTACAATTTATTCTCCGTACTTTCCGCCTATTAATTATATGCGGCCATTTCAACAGCTGAGATACCATCTGTGAACAACAGTCGTGGTACAGTTTTAGGAAAGGCCTCCATTCAACGCAATCTCTGCATTTGAAATGAAAGAAAACCAATGCACTTTTCAACTCATCAGGCCTTTTCTCATATTAATTTAACATGTTGCTCTCCGTCTCTTGTTCCTTTGGTTTCCTGGTCTATTTCTGATGATCTACATAATAGTGATCACTCTCCAAATGAAATTGATCTTATGAAATTGATCTTATACTTTCAAGGTTACTCCAGCAAAACAGGCCAAATTCCTCCTAGATAAAGCGGATTGGATCAATTACTCTAAACAGCCAGAGTCATATCTGAATTCAAAGCCATTTAACGGGAACTGTAATCTTGATGCTGCTATTATATATAAAGCGATCCGCACAGCATTGCATTTGGAACGATTAACCCTTTGGACATTTTAAAATCAGCTTCAGAACAGAATATCAATTCGATATATTACTTTACTAAAACTACTAGACTCGATTTCTAATGTACATTTATACAAATTAGAGCCGATAGCCTGTGTTGCTAGTGCTCAATGTCTTTTCTTTGGTCGAAGAATTTACTTCATTAGTCTAAAATTATAATAATAATAATAGGAATAATAATTATATATACTTGTATTAATATACTTGTTTATAATTTAATAATTTTCGAATATTTTGTTCAACTTTTCATAGAAGAATATCTAAGCAAGTTAAGCGTCATTTTCAATAATATATTTTAGCTTGTTTGCAAATTTTTGATCTAGGTTAGAACACAGCTGGAAAAACCGTTTTATGTTTAATGTTACAGGATTTTATTTAGACTCAGTTTAGAATTTCTGTTATTTAATGGATATAGCGTGTTCTTGGTAATGTTGTGTTTGTTCTCTATAGAAATATCTCTCAGACAAAAGTGTGCCGATTAATTAACTTTAAAAAGCGGAAAATCGTAACAGATCATTTTAACAGTCGTTATGCCATACAGAATCAAAGGCATTTTGAACGTCAACAAAAATTGGGTCAGTGGCTTTTTATGCTCAAACTTGTCTTTAACATGGCGACATATACATACAATCTGGTGCGATGTACTATGCCGAATTTGAAACCAAACTATTTATTTGGAATTACATTATTCTCGAACATTGTTTTTTATAAATTTGCTTTCAATAACGCCATTAAAACAAAGCTTAGGGAGCTCAAGAGACTGATAACTCTATAACGGTTGATATCATTTGGGGATTTGCTTGTACTGATTTCCAAATGTTTGGAAAATATTGGAGTTTGATGCGTGAGTTTATTATGCAAATAAAAAACCGGTTTTCTTCGTGCGGAATATTTTTTAATGTTATATTTTCAATGTCGTTCATAATTAGATAATTTCACGTGCCTGTTTCACACACCAAGCATTTAACAACGACATTGCAATGTTCCTCTAAGACAAGGACTGAAATTAAGTCCAGTTTCGCTACCGCAGAATCAACAAAATGCACTCTCGCAGGAGATCTTACATTGCAAGCGATTTTACGATTTTGTGTTTAATCACTATAGGGAAAAAATATACCAACTTGGCAATTAAGTGGCGGAATGGCTTGCTAATTTTATCTGTCCGCAAATAAGATTTAACTTAGCAGCTATCAATGTTAACATAAATACCAATAACGTAAAAGCCATGTTGAGTAATGTTCCACATACAATAAAATATACAATAAACAGATTATGAGAGAGTAGATTTCGTTTGAAAACAATGAAATTTGGTGACTTTCATCAAGCGTCACATCAAAATTCAATTTGCGACACAAATTTGTTGCATAATGTTTTCTGTATTTTAATTGCCATTTTACAGACAGTGAGAAAGCGCTTGCGCGCATTTTGTAGGGTTGCCGACTACACAATTAGCATTTTTGTAGTAAGATTTTTCTATTTTAGTAGGTTCAGTGGTTATTAATCCCTTCATATTGTAAATTAGCAAACAACACACGTAGTGCCGTGCTACATATGTTACTGGGCACTAATTATGTATCTTTAGTTAACTAGCTCTCATTTGAAAGGCATACCTTGGGTAAGACTTATGTAAACCTCCCGCTATTCGAAATTTATTTCGAAAAAAAATTAAACCAACATAAATAATAAAAGAAAAGTGATCTAAACCTTTTGATGAAATAAAATGATTAATATAATTATTCATTTAAACAGAGAAATAAAATTTAACCCTAAAGTCTTAAAACACTAGCATCATTCGTTAAAAACTTTACCGCATCCCTGATTTGAACCCACGACCATTCAGTTGTTAGTCGAGATCCGTTACTCGCTCGGCCACTCTGGCGGATATGAACTGAAATAATATCATATAAATCATACAATTTCTTAATTTCATTTCTTAGGAAAGCTTTGAATCGCTTCATTTTGACTTTATAATGTATATTAATACATTAAAGCGTGAACTTATCTGTAAAGAATGTATAATGTTTTCAAATGAATTTATTTATTTTATTTTACTGAGTCAGAAATGAAACTCAACTAGAACATATTAACAATCGAATTCAATTCACTTTTAGAAGTAAATCTTGTATTAATTAATATTAAAAGCTATTTTAAAGTATTTAAGGTAAAAAAAATGCATGTTAAATAATAATTCATTTATAAATAATAAAAAAAAAACGTTGACACAACTAACGGAGAGACACACCAACAACCAGTGCAGAACCAATTTAAAAGTAAACCCCTAAGCGGTCACGAACATGCAAAAGCTTGGCAACCGATACAGTAAATAACACCAATTAATTTTCGAATCATACTGAATTGTGAAGGTTGCAAGTCAGTTTAGATACGACGTAGGCCAATCGCGCGCATTAAGCGTAGTTGTTTTGACATACTTTAAAAAGTTCGATATTGAGAAATGATAGATATCACTTAGGATTCTGCAAACAACTTTGAACGGATTAAATAGCTCATAATTATTCTTACAATGACTAAGCTTAATGAAAATAAATTGCGTAGAAGAGCGGTTAGGGGCATTGAAGCTTATCTCACCACTTAATGTGGGCCAAGCGATAGTACCATTAATTAACTTAATTGAGAAGGAAACACCTAGAATAAATCTACGTTTCTCAAGTGACGGTAAGGTTAACACAAGTAACCTATTTTCATAAGGAGACGAAGGGACAAGCGGGTCCCAACCCAAATTCTAAAGGACAAACAAGAAGAATTGCTCTTGAGCTGATTTAACTGAATTTACATAGCACCTGTAGGAGGGAGAACACAAAAGAGGCATTCTCAAGTATTGGCCTAACTAAGCACAAAAACGCAAAAAAATGTATTTGTAACTTGAAAGAATATTGCGAAAAATGTCAAAAAAAAAAGACAAACCAAATAAAGAGGCAAAAATTTAAGCAGAATCAACAGCTATAGACAAGCACCATCCATGCTCACTATTAAACCAACCCTTTTAGTATATACGTTTATGGGAGCCAGTGATAATAAAAATATTAAACAGAAGCGCAATTATTCTTTCAAACTAAGTTGAATGTGCACCTGAAAGGAGAAAAACATGGTAAGAAGAACGCGACAATTGCTGCAAAAAGATAATACAAGAGAACACATAAATGCTAAGGGAAACATCATGAACCAAAAAAAATTAAGGTACATGTGTATATAAATAGATAGAAAATCTCGTAAAGAAATTTTTATTTGTATATATACAAATATATTGTTATGAAATTCGCTTTTTACAATATACAGTCCGTATCACTAGATCGCGGGTATTTTGTTCAAGAGAAATACACTTGAAAGTTCTTTTATTTACAATTATATTTCCAATATTCTTTTTCTACTCTGATGCCTTTCACAAATATTCTATTTATATACATTTTTTCCATCATATTATTAGCACCTACTTTTATGACTTGATTTTTAATTCGTTAACCTGCTTTTGTTGGTAACCATTTTCATCGGCTTGCAGCTGCATGACGCGCCTGCGAATATGCACTTTGCTTTTACCTGTCTGCTTTTCCGCTAATCGATTTCATCTATCTGCAGCTGCATGAAGCCTCGCGAATGTACATTTGGTTGTAGAAAATGATTAGATTTGGGATTTCCGTAACAATATATAGAAAAAAAGCCCAAAATATTTACATAAAATATACACTTGCGTAGAAAAGGAAAGAAAAATCATGTTTTCGAAATATCATGTGAGTTTATCTTCCAGTTTTCTCTGCCGCACAGACCTAAGCAAAAGAAAAACTGTGCAAAGCAGGAAAGACAAATCTCAATAAAAGCGATAATACTAAAAAAAAATTGAAGATAAATTAATATAAAGATTACCTTTGAGTTTATAACACAATATCAACCTGAGCCAAAATATGTTTTCCTTATAGTAAAAAGAAAGAAATAGAAAAAACAATTTAAAAAAAAAAAAGTCTTTTTTTAAGTTTTTATGTTACTATTTTTTTTTTATTAGAGAGTACATAAAAAGAAAAAGGAATGATGCTTAAATAGGCAGCTTGTAGGTACCGCTGAGCCGGGGTATGAGTGGATGTGCGTGTGAGCGAGGGTAGGGAACGCGGAATACGGACTAACGGACCAAGAATGAAGCAACCGACAACGAGCATTACAAACAATGTGCCTTACGGACAGCTCACAGCTTGTGAGCAGGGCGCCAATAAACAGAAAGAAAAAAGTAAGAAAAAGAAATAAAAGAATGGAAAGAATTGAGAACGGAAGAAATGACTGAGCTTTATAAGATTACATAACAAAATTATGAAAAAAATGGCGCCTAATGCGGGAGCCGAACGTTGTTATAATTTTGCAAATAATTGTCAACTATGACTATGACAAGCTTTACTTAAGAAGAGATCAACGTGCAAATTAAAACGTAATCTTTGGTTGAATAGAATTTCTAAGTCGATAAACGCATCAACATTTTCTAACTTTTGTGACTCAATGAAATACTCAGTGCCAAATGATTTCTTTCTTAAGAAGGAAATCTTCTTGCACTTTTACTTAGATTTAAATTCATAAAATTTAACGAGCACCATATCATCAAATTATTTAAGTTAATTTAAAACTGATACGATTGCAATTCCAAGGAGAAGGAGGAAAACAGTTTAACATTAAGATCTGGCTGGATGTAACCACCAAGGAAAGATCATTAATGTATAAACTAACTAACAGGGTTCCTAAACGACTGCTTAGAGGAACATCAGACGTCAAGGGAAATTCATCCAAGGTGACAAAGTTAAACAGAACAGTAGAAAGGAAGATAAGAGGAATTGGAAATTAATCCTAGTTTTATATTGTTTAAAAAAAAGCCAACTTTCTAATTTTCAGAAAATATATTATATCGGATTTACTGTTTATATTTCTTATTTCATTAGCACATAGTTTTAGAGTCCAGAACATGTGCAGAAGTTGAATCCCGAATTTTGTTCTTAACAGTGCGTGGAAATGTTGTGAAGGCGTGCGCAAAGCTTAGATTACATTTTTGAGAAATAAATTTAACACTAACCTTTATATACACCGATGCATCTCTCAATAATTAATCGTATTCCTGTTCGATGGAATCGGTAGGAGTCGTCACAAATTTCTTCTTTTTTATAATTACTAAGTTACTATATGTAATAGTATGATAGTATAACAGACTTTGCATTGTTGACAAAGGTCGAGAATCATTTTGTTGCATATGTAACATAAGAGGAGCGTCCCGCTGACTTATTCTGCATTTTACAAGATTTCTTTTCCGCCAATCTCGATGTTCCACCACCGCCTCTTTAATATAAGAGAATGAACCATTGCGCCTGATGTGTAAATATTTCTTATCTTCTACGTGATTATTTAATAACAACAATTTACCTACCTTTTCTTTTGTTGTCTTTAGTAAAATGGATTAGGACAGTTGGCGCTAATAAACACAGTAGAGTGGGGAGTTTTTATTATTCGTTGCTTCCTCGCGGTTTATCAATAATAGCGACAGTATATTATGATATATTGAAAGATTGATGATAAACAATTCACTGCTAGTTTTGACGAATTAGGAGTATTAATTAGACGATTGGAGTAAAAAGTAAAAGAGAATTCATTTTCTTACCATTCACATATTCAATGTTTTTTGTTTTGCTTCGGTTGTTTTTAAGTAGACCATTTTGCTTGAAAAATAAATTCCATTACTTTGAATTTACAGCTCTTTTGTTTTATAAATGCAGCTCTTGGCAACCAGTACTAGTTCATAATAACCAATGCTAAGGCAAGCGTGAGCAATTTTGCTTACCTCGGTTGCAATAATTTTAGGAGAGCGTTCCTCACACCTCTTGTGCATATATATAGCTAAAAAGATCGAAACTCGAAAATGAAACGTAGTTGTCATGTCCGCGAACAAAATTCAGGAAGGGTGTCTGTCAGTCCGCCCTTACCACAAGTGTCAAAATAACGGCATGCCGTTATATGACATCGCATGATTTTACTGTTTCTCTGCATAATAGCAGTTAGGTATGCGAAAGAGCAGAGAGAGAGGAAAATCATGGGAAGAAATTCGGTGGTGGTTTTTGCTTGCTTTGCTGATCTTTGGGAGGGTCGTAAAACAGCAGTGTAATGTGATAGAACTATTGCGCAGACGAGAAAAACTTTTTATTTGTGGAAAAGAAAGAAAAATCATAACAAGCAAAAAAACAATACCAGAAAATGTCTATAAGTGAAGATAATATATAAAACAAATTTCAAGACTATATATACAATAATAAAGAAAGTTTCTTTACATTTGGATTAGCAACAAGATGCGGCGCAAATAGTTAAAGGGTGTTTTGTATAAAATTCTGTGATTTAAAATCGAATGAAAAATCAAAACTGGTTGATAAAGTGTAGGAAGTGAGAAGAAGGATATGAAAAAAAGTAAGTAAAAAAAGTAAGTAAAATAAGTAAAATAAACGAATTCGTATTGTTTAAAGGGAGAAAAATTAATGAAAAGTTCTTTCTCCGCATTTGAAATCAAATAATTTCATATCTGAATCGCTTCCATTGTAAAATATAAACTAAAATATAATGTAAAATATTGAAATTTCGTTTTGTACATGAAAGATGGTTTCGCTTACTAAAAAACAATCGCTGAAACATCTATCAATCAAAAGGAAAGTTTAAGGACATTATTCAAAGAAAAAGGTTGGAAGGGTAGAAAGTGCCTGCATAGTGAAAGAAAAGCTGCAGTCAACGGTTATGCAAAAGACTCTGCTCAAGTTCAAATACACGTGTTCGTGTGTGTATGCATATGAAGAACGAAACATTCAGATTTGCAGAGTACAGTTTATTTGGTTGAAAAATGGGCCTTAAAATATGCGAAACTCCTGTTATCAAAACTCGTAAATAGCTAAAAAGCCTTTAGCTCCGTGTGACATTCGTTGACCTTTATTTGCTATATGCATGTTTTGTCAGATGCTTTGAAAAAAAAAGGAAAAAGAAGAGAAAAAACAAAAAAACAGAATTCGGTAAACTCTCAGTTAGTTGCATGAGTGTGGAAAGTTTAAAAGATGAAAGTGTTCGAAGATCGTGATCGCAAGAGAGTGGAGTGGTAGCTGCCCAAGCAAGCGGTCATTTTTTCTATTGTACAAAGAAGATATAAAAAACAATTAAAGAAACGCATATTTTATTTAAAGATTTGATTAACTCGGTTGCAAATTAGAAGTTTTTTTGTAAGAAACGCTTAGTGAATTTTGTTTTGTTGGGAAAATTGAAAACTTAAGATTTTGTATAAAAAGTTAGACAAAAGGTCAAGCAAAAAGAAAAAAAAAAAAAACTAAGCAAAGGATTTGTGAAAGAAAAAGAAAGGGGCTTGACCTTGACATGTGCTTAAGGTGAAAATTATTCACAGAAAAAAAGGGAAAAGAAAGGAAAGAAAAAGAAACTAAATTCTACTTTCGCCATTTAAATAATTCTAAAAAGAAAAGAAAGAAAAAGGAACTAAATTCTACTTTAGGCATTTAATTAATTCTAAAAGGAAAAAGAAGGAAAAGAAAAAATATGGCTACAAACATTGTGGACATTACTGCTTCAAATTTATAACGTGAACGTAAACAAAGAGAAAAAAAAAACAAATGATAGGATCTTAAATGGAAGAATAGTGTGTAGAATAGAAAATATTGAGTTCGATTATTGTACGTGTTAAGAAAGAAAAAGTAGAATCGCAAAATATAAAAAAGGAGCTTCTTAAATAAAACAAAAAGGGAGACTTTTCTTAAACAAAAATAAAAGGGAAGACTTGTTTTTCTTTCTGGCAAAATCTCGCGGCCGCGCTCTAATTGAGGCGAGAAGTGAAACATAGTTGGTGAAACGGTGAACGTACCAGCCTAAGGAGGTCTACTATCGATGTGTAGTGTTCGGTAAGGCGGCTCAGCCAATTGGTTTCTGCTTATCAACATTGTTGTCGGACCTGCCGCCTGCCTTGCCTAGAAGAGACGACGATCTTGTGTATACTGCGACCACATCTGCTATTGTGTAACGTGAACACCTGGAGCAGGCAGCGTGTGCCTGCCACGAGGATGCCACCTCTCTAGCTGGCCCTTCATCATCGCAAGGGTCAGGTATTTTTAGATTTAGAGTAAATTGCCAGCGGCAATAATAGAAAAAAAGGAAATTAAAATTTGTAATTTCTTGGCTATAAATTTAAATCAGAATGAGCGGCTAGGCGAAACACGCCGCCGCTGTAGCAGGAGTACGGAGGGGAGCGCGCCTGAGGGGAAATAGCGGGACCCTGGACAGATGCCGACAGACTAGAACCGGACCAACAAACGACGGACAACAGATTTCATAAAGGGACTTACACCGTTTTTCAAGGGCCAATGTTCTTTAATTTGCATGCTCTTTAATTTTTTTCTTGTTTTTATTGTCATACGGCGCAGCATGCCACCTCAAGTAATGTAATCGCTCTACCGCAATCCGAGCTTGACCGCATGTTACACTTTACATAATCAGTGCCCTGAGGACTGCCAAAAAAAGATTAGATAATAGGTAACTCTACGTTCAATAAAACAAGCACCTGATCCTACGTTACAGAAAGGCTGTATCTGAGGTTAGTCAAACCAATAACTGCTTGCATTCAATAGAATATTTTCAAAAGTAATTTCTTCTTCCTTTAGGAATTTGGTTTGGGACCTGCTTGCCTCCTTATAAAAATGGACTTTTTCAGAAATCTTATTTCTGTAACGAATTTTTTTATATACTAATATATTATTACAGTTATAGATTTCAAGGTATCTATAATGAGCATTACAATAATTAGATATGATTCACACTGATAGAATTTAGTTTCCTAAATCCTACCAATATTTCTATAGGAGGCTGTTATTATATCATTGAAATCCAGTTTATGTTCAAAATTTACAAGGCTTCCTGTGGAATTTTTAACAAATTACTGAAAGTTTTTTTTGCTGTAGTAAAATTTATCATTTTGAAATAATGTGCTGAAATTAAATTACATAGTTATATTGTTACCAGTTATGCTAATATTATTTCCTGCATTTTAATTACGTCATATTTTCAAGTTATTTGCATTTTTAATAACTAGTGTTTCGTCATCTATTGGATGAATTTGTTTTCGTTTGTTGGATATCAACTTCCAATTATTCTTAGAAATACAATTTCTTGTCAACTGCAACTCCTTAACCATTTTATTTGGATAGTACGTATAACTTTTGTCGTCGTTCGGGCCTTTTGGGCTTTTCCCAAATTTTTTTAATTTTTCATTTTTGGGGAGAAAGAAACCTGCCCCGCGAATCAAACACCCGACTGCCTTTAAATCCAGACGCGGTGGCTTCAAAATGAGCGACT
>NW_024002196.1:1077-4043 GCF_014805625.2 Glossina fuscipes | reverse complement strand
TCAATTCCTTTGCGATGCACAAACAATGGTCAATTGCAGATGGTGACTTTGGAATTTTCTTCGCAATAATAATCTTTCTTACGTCATCACCGAGAATGGATTTGTTTGAATTAAGAAGCTTAGGGACTATTTTAGCTTTTAACTCATACAGTCTATTTTCTAAAGTTGGGAGACCAGTTTCAATTATAATACTATTTATGGGCGTCGTCCGAGAAGCATAACAACTTGCTCTAACGGCTTGGTGATAGACCGGTTTAAGGATGTTGATATTATATTTGCAGCTTTTGCCATAAATTATCAAAGTATAGTCAATCTTGCTTAACACAAGCATTTTGGTAAGATAAGCGATAGTGTTAATATGCGCATGGCTTCTCCAAGCAACGTACTGTATGAAATTTAACCTTGTTAAAAGGGAGTTTTTTAAACGAAGGCAGTGTGCTTTCCAACGATAATTGTTTGAAAACGTGAGCCCGAGAACATGGAGCGTCTGCACATTTAGTACTGGTAAGTCATTAATATGCATCAGTAGGTTTCCTGCATCGCACATTTGTTTTCGACAAATGTGCATTTTGTTTGATTTTTGTATAGAGATTATAGCTCCTGACGAGTTTGCCCATGTGGAGATCTCACATGCAATAGATTCGAGGATGTTGATTGCTTTCGTGTTGTCTTTTTCTTTTATAAAAATGTATACATCGTCCGCGTAGAGACAATGTTCCACTCTTGGTACACGGCAAAGAATTTTGCTAATTTCGTTGAAAGCGATGTGGAAAAGCGTGACAGAGAGAGGAGATCCTTGCGGAATGCCATTCATTAGCGGAAAGGAATCAGAAAGATGATTGTTGATTCTAACTTTGAACCGCCGATGCGACATGAATGATTTGATATAGTTGAAGAATTTGGGTCCAACATTCCATGATTTCAAGAGTCTTAAGATAACATGAAGACCAACTCTACCAAATGCTCTTTCAAAATCAATTGAGAGAATTGTTACGTGATTTCGTTCGAAAATTGCTTTGCTTGTGAAATAATCAATATGTAACAGAGCGTCGATGCACCCTCTAGCCCGCTTGAAACCAACTTGTTGTTTTGTTATCAGGTTCTTGGATTCAAGAAACCAAGATAATCTAGATGCCATAATCTTCTCTAATACCTTAGAGAGGCAAGATAAAAGAGAAATTGGGCGATAATCTGATGCGATGGAGACATTTTTTGACTTTGGAATTGGAACAACTGTTCCCAGTTCAACCATGTAGGGTATATGGCCAGTCATAAATACCGTATTATATACGTCCAGTAATTTCTTTTTACTAGACTTAGACATAGCAATGATCATTTGGTATGAGATGCGGTCTAGACCAGGTGTCTTCCCCTTCAAATTGGAGAGACAACTTCCGAGCTCTGAGGTAGATACACAATTTTCCAGGAACATGGCACATCTATCGATATTATTTGAAAGAGATATTGGAGTCTTTTTATTTTCGATGAAAGCACTGGAGAAGTTGCTGTCAGAGGAGTATTCGCACCACACTTTTCCAAAGTAATTAGAAATATCATGTGCGTCAGTTAAAGTTCCATTGGGAGTGCAGATGGCAGAAATTTCGTTCAAGTTTGAAGTCCCATTAAGTCTGTTGATTTTGTTCCAGACAACTTTCATTGATGTATTTCTGTGAATTCGTCTCGAGAAAAGTTCGAAACTAAGTGCCTTTGATTTCCGTAATTCCTTCCTGAATAGAGCATTGGCCTTTTTGTATAATAACAAGTGATTCTGATCAGGACATCTCTTAAAGCGGTGCCATAGATCCATTTTATTTTTCCCCAAAAACGAAAGCGTGTTGTTCGACCAAGGAACCCTAGCTCGTTTAAAAGAGGTGTTGGATTGCGGAATAGAAAGATGAGCAGCCGTGCGAATCGCTTTAGACATAATAGCACCATCATGGTTGCAGTTCCCGTTGAATGGCTTTGAATTCAAAAATGACTCCACCTGTTTGGAGTAATTGATCCAATCCGCTTTATCTAGGAGGAATTTGGCCTGTTTTGATGGAGTAGCAGAGGACGTTGAAAGTTTAAGATCGATTATGATTGGAAAGTGATCACCATTATGTAGATCATCAGAAATAGACCAGGAAACCAAAGGAAGAAGTGAGGGAGAGCAACATGTTAAATCAATACGTGAAAAAGTATGATGAGTTGAGAAGTGCGTTGGTTTTCCATCATTTAAAATGCAAAGGTTGCTTTGAAAAAAGGCCTTTTCTAAAAAAGTACCGCGAGTGTTGTCCACTGTTGAGCCCCAGATGGTATTCCAGCTGTTGAAATCGCCGCATATAATTAATGGGGGGAAAGTACGGAGAATAAACTGTAGAGTTCTTGCTGAGAAAACGATTGCGAAGGTGGAATATAGAGCGAAAGCACTGTAAATTTTATATTTAACATTATTTGTATCGCTACGGCTTGTATATTTGAGCTTAAATTTATGCGTTTGTGAGGTATACTTGATTTTATAAAAACACCTACTCCTTGTTTGGAATATGAGTTTTGATCAGCATTCGTGAAGTATCTAGTATATGATTTGGGTGGAATAGGATTAAAAGAGCTTCTACAATGGGTTTCTTGAAGCGATAAAAAGGTTTGATTAAAATCACTTATGAGTGTACGGAGTTCATTAAAATTATTAATAAGTCTCTTAATGTTCCATTGTAGAATTTTAAAAACTTTTTTTATTTGTAATGACTTGTAAGCAGAGTGGAGGGCGGGTTAAGTTGACATGTCAGCGTCTCCGTCGAGAAGGTCTCTATAGGAATTTTTCGTGAATGATTTATTCTTACCAGCAGAATAATCTGTTCTTAGGTGATTTGATACATTTGAAGCGCAACGAGTTGGCGCACGTGAATAATTTGAAATTGAAGGTTGATTAATGGATGAAAGAATGGGTTCATTACCACTTGTGATTTGTTGAGTAAAGTTGA
>NW_024002196.1:0-1067 GCF_014805625.2 Glossina fuscipes | reverse complement strand
GAGGTGGAGATTCTGGAGAATTTGGTATATTAGATTTTAGCATATGTGTTGTTGTTTTAATTTTTTCAATATTTGCAGTTGCTTTGGTTTTTTCAATATTATCTTTGGCAAGTGATGTAACTGGTTTCGCAATATAATTTTTGGTTAATGGTGGCACAGGTTTTTCATTGGAAGCAGTTGCAGTTAAAGTCTTACTAGGCTCGATTTGCGAGGCAACAGCAGCATAGGTATTACTTTTACCAATTCCATGGGCTACAGATGGATTTCTTTCCCGGTATGTGCGTCGCGCTTCGCCCATGCTACAGTAATTTTCTGTTTTGATTTTTAATATTTCGCGCATCTGTACAAAACGTGGGCATTGTTTGTCTAACGCAGAGTGTTGATCATTGCAATTTATGCAGAAACTACGGGTACAGCTTTCAGTATGTGGAGGATGACCACAGTTAGCACAAGATGCAGCATTAGTGCATCTTTTTGCCGTATGACCCAGGCGTTGGCAATTTTTACACCTCATAGGATTTGGGATGTATAGTTCTACTTTACATTTATACCACGCCACATCAACTGTTCGCAGTAATCGGTAGCGATCAAAAGTTAAAATAATCCTTCCTGTAGGAGAGCGTGTTTTTCCGTCATCATTTAGTTTGGTGAATTTATATATTTCAGTCACTCCTTGATTGCCCATTTCGCGAACAATTTCATCTTCCGGCACATGCTTTAAGCAAGGGGCATAAATTACGCCTCGAACCGAGTTAAGTTTCTCATGTAGTTTAGCTTAAACAGCACATAGATTAGCTAAAGATTTGGCCTTTATGAGCTTTTCGGTTGCGCGCGGGTTCCCAGCGAGGACCAGTAAATTCCCATCGCGTAGAATCGAGATGGAGTCGATGTATGTTGTAATGCTATCTAGAGCTTTTTTTATAGCAAACGGGCTAATTTGGGAAATTGTTATTCGAGCATCGGTTGAAGAAATAACAATATATTTTTTATCAATAGGGGTTATATCGGTGATTGGCAACAACGGAAAATCGGAATTTTTACTTTTTTTTCTTTGGGGGGATGTATCA
>NW_024002195.1:5948-6534 GCF_014805625.2 Glossina fuscipes | reverse complement strand
CAAAATCGTATGATTTTGCGGGATCTATGCTTGCTCTTGTGAGAGTAACGGCAAGCCGTTATAGAGAGAGAGCAACAGGAAGAAGAAGAGGGAAATGAAGTGAAAAGGAGAAGTCTGTCTGCGTTTCAAAAATTAAAGTCAGGGGATAGAATTCTGAGTTGAAGTCAGTCGGAGTCAGGCTCTCGCTGAGTGCGGTTCTTGTCGCTTTTTATCCATTGGTAGTGTTAAAGATATGAAATTTTTATCTAATTGATAAAACGAGAAACAACAAAGAATTTAAAGAAATCATTTAAAATATTTAATTTTATATGTAAAAATCAAAGCGGCCTAAAAAAAAATATTTTCTCATTAAAGATATAGTAATGAAAACAAACGCAAACGCGAGGGGCAAAAGCAGAGCAGTTCTGTTAACATTTTACATAGTGCTTTTTTCTTGTTGTGTGTTTAAGTGATAACAACAAAATGATACGGGAAGAAATAAGCTTTTAATAACTCAAAAACAAGAAAGGGGAGGGTTATAAAAGAGATGTAAAACTAAAAATGTAACTATTAAAAATTTGCCAAGAAAATCAAAGTGAACTTTAAT
>NW_024002195.1:2243-5938 GCF_014805625.2 Glossina fuscipes | reverse complement strand
TTGTCATATCGGAATAATGTAACTATTAAAAATTTGCCAAGAAAATCCAAGTAAACTTTAATTTAATTTGTTATAAGCGAGAGAGATGTGAAAATTAATATAAGTAATAAAAGTCAACAGGAAGATCGAACTAACCTTTGTTTTAATTTATCACAAAGGAGATGTGAAAATTAGCATGAGCATTAAAACTTAACAAGCAGATCGAGCTAAACGTTGATTCAACTCATTGCAAAGGAAATGAATAAAATTGAAAGGAGGTAAACGGCAACAGCAACAACGACGTGGTAATTATCAACAGCATTCACGGCAACAGCCAACCATTACCGGTAGGGTGGCGCACCCACCATTCGCAGCCTTTGGTTATCCTGTGGAGCATCCGCCTGCAGCTGTTAGAGATTCACCAGCAGAACGGCAGAAGCAACAACAACAGCAACAATTTATCGGGAGCATTGGGATAGCTGCAGCCGACAGTGAAAGCGATAATATTCATCAAGTGAACGATCACCACCACCACCATACTTGTACTGTAAGTTATGTTACTTTTTCTTTTAAGCTATCCAATTTTGTTGTTACCCATGTGTGGCTAAGCGTGCGCTGCCACCGCTGTGGCTGAGGGGTAGGGGCGTGCACGTGGTGGCCATGTAGGGCCGACGCTAGACGATGACCGACTGACTCACTGGTGACAGACGCACAGCAGGAAACCGACCGGACCTTTTCGTTCATTTAGTTTGTTTTTTTTATTATTTTTTTTTGTGTTTTTTTTTTCCTCTTTCTTTGTCTAAAGAAAAATTTCTAAATCCTCCGCGGCGAGGAAAGAAAAAGAGTTTCATGACAAAGTGGCGCCCAACGGAACGGTTAACCCAAGTATAAAGTTTAAATTAATTAAAGAAAATTTGTTTTCTAATTAAAGAAAAACCTGTTTTCTTCGGTTATTGATAAACGTTGGTCGCCATAAATTCATGACAAAGTGGCGCCCAACGGTGTGAGACCTAGTACAAATTTTGTAACAACTTTTAGATTAGTCAAAGAAAATTTGTTTTAAAGAGAACAAAAAAAAAATTAATTAATTGAAGAAAAGAAGAAGGAAAAATTTCCTTTTAATGATCAACGTTGGTCGCCATGTACATTCATGACAAAGTGGCGCCCAACGGAATAGTTAACCCAAGTATAAAGTTTAAATTAATTAAAGAAAATTTGTCTTCTAATTAAAGAAAATTTGTTTTCTAATTCTTGATAAACGTTGGTCGCCATAATTTCATGACAAAGTGGCGCCCAACGCAAAGCCCACACACTACAAGGTGTAAAAAAAAAAAAAAAAAAAGTTTGTTTTCTAATTAAAGGAAATTTGCTTTCTAATTAAAGAAAATTTTTTTTCTTTCATTTTTAAATGATCGAAGTTGGTCGCCATAAATTCATGACAAAGTGGCGCCCAACGCAATTTCGACCTATTATAATGATTTTTAGGCTATTTAACTTTTAAATCAATTAAAGAAATTTGTTTTTGAAAAAAAAATTAATTAAAAGAAAAAAAAAAGGGAACATTTCCTTTTTTTCTTTCCTTTTATTGATTAAAGTTGCCGACGGTGTAAAACCCAGTGAAAAGATTTTTCAATTTTTGATGAAAAGGGAAACCGCGATCTATTATAAAAATTTTTGTTTCTTATTGATAAACGTTGGTCGCCATAAATTCATGACAAAGTGGCGCCCAACGTGGTGAGACCTATCGTAAGGAATTTAGGCTATTTAACTTTTAAATCAATTAAAGAAAATTCGTTTGTGAGAAAAAATTTTAATAAAAAAAAAAAAAAAAAAAAAAAGGAAAAATTTGTTTTTTACCTTTTAATGATTAACGTTGGTCGCTATACTTCATGACGAAGTGGCGCCCAACGACAAACGCGGACATAAAATATATAATAAAATATTATAAATAATATATAATAAAACATTTCTTCGTTTTTTCTCCTTTTTCTAAATTGATAACCGTTGGTCGCTATACTTCATGACAAAGTGGCGCCCAACGTGTGTAAAACCCGGTCTAGGAAAATGTAAAAATAAAAAATTTTTAATTAAAGGGAAAAAAAAGAGATGGAAAATTTTTCTTTTCCTTTTGATTAAAGTTGGCATAAAATCTGTTTTCTTCGTTTATTGATAAACGTTGGTCGCCATAAATTCATGACAAAGTGGCGCCCAACGTAACGTGACCCAGTACAAAGGTTGTAACAATTGTTGAAATTAATTAAAGAAAATTTAGTGTTTTGAAAAAAAAAATAAATCTCGTTTTTAGGCATTATTTCCTATACCGAGTATTTGTTTTTATTATCGATTGTAACAAGTTAACGTTCGTATATATTGAGACTCTGTGGAGAATGTGAGAAAACACCGTAAAAAGAATTAAAAATCATTTAATGTTTTTCCTTCCACCCCTAAACGATTACTTATAATAACAGGTGCCTTTCCTTGATTGGCTAGACTACTCTATACCAGCATTTTAAGTTGTCTGTCTGAAGTTACCAAGCAGTTCACAAGAAACAGTGAACAGTGAAAGTTTGATATCAATGTTTGATTCTGATTTTTTTTTTTATTTCAGTTTTTGATTCTATTGCTTTTTACTTCAATTTTTGATTCTAATCTTTTTACTTCAATTGTTGATTCTAAAATTTTTTTTTTATTATCTCATTTTTTTTATTATTCTGAATTTCTGCTTCAATTGTTGATCCCAATTTTTTATTTCAATTTTTGATTCTAATTTTTATTTCAATTGTCGATTCGATTTTTTTTTATTCCCATTTTGATCCTAATTTCTATTTCAATTTTTGCTTCAGATTTTGCCCAATTAAAATAATTTTTAAAGTCAACAGTTTTTTGAATGGTCCTCCCCGGGTAAATTGTTTTTTTTTCAACGCGAAATATATACATAACGATAATAGCACAGAGTCAAGACGAATTTAACTTGTGTTACAAATAAATCTATTTCGTCGCGAGGTAGATTTAATTAGTTGCTTTAATGTAAGACGGTTTCGTTACACGAAGTGATGCTTGGCATCAAGTCAATTTTATTTCGTTGGATGTCATGGAAGGAACGGGAGAATCCGCCAGACTTCCTTTTAGTAATTGGATTGGGTAATGTTTACACAAAAAAATATGAAGAAAAAAAAGAGAAAAAACAAAGTAATAATGGCAATAAGAAATGATAGTATAAAGGGGCGTTCGCCAAACTGTTATCGCAGTTCTGTCGCTCCGGCGTGGATCTGTTGGGCAGGGCGGCAGTATAAGGGGGGTTCGCCAAACTGTTATCGCAGTTCTGTCGCTCCGGCGTGGATCTGTTGGGCAGGGCGGCAGTATAAGGGGGGATTCGCCAAACTGTTATCGCAGTTCTGTCGCTCCGGCGTGGATCTGTTGGGCAGGGCGGCAGTATAAGGGGGAATTCGCCAAACTGTTATCGCAGTTCTGTCGCTCCGGCGTGGATCTGTTGGGCAGGGCGGCAGTATAAGGGGGGGGTTCCTGAGCGGTACGCCCACCAAACCGTGCACGTTAAACACGGTGGGGGTCGACTGTTCAGGAGGGAAGAGAAGGCAAATGTTGTGGGGTCCGGGAAGAATAATCGGGGGGGGAAACGGAACCTCAGGTGCACACCCACGCCGTGCTCAGCCACAGCACGGGCGTTTAAAAAAAAAAAAAAAAAAAAAAAAAAAAAG
>NW_024002195.1:1065-2143 GCF_014805625.2 Glossina fuscipes | reverse complement strand
AAAAAAAAAAAAAAAAAAAAAAAAAAAAAAAAGAGGGAAACACACAAAAGATACGATATAAGAGAAGAAAACTCATATATATATATATACATAGATGTAAAGGAAGAAATATTAAGATTAAGATACAAAAGATCTCTAAATAACGAATGTTGTAAGCACTTTGCTTGGTTTATTTCTTTCCGGTCTTAGTGGTCAGTTTTGCCACATTAATTACCTTCTTTGTTCAGATTGATTGTTCTGCTTCTGCTTCTCTTCTATCGACCGTGTCAAGTCACGACTACGACATCGGATTGTTGGTTTAAGAAAGGGGGGTATATTGGTAGTTTTTCTTCGAATTTGGTTTTTGCCTAATCCTTGCGGTGCTAGGGTATTGTCTTCGGGGAGTTTTTTTTCTCAAGGGTCTTCGGTTACCTGTTGTACGATAGCAGTAGGGCTAGAAAACGTAGCAATCGGGGGGTCCAACCTGGTATGAACCCAAGCTGCAATCCAGCCCACGCTTCACAAACGGTAGACGAGTCCCTGGCGACCCGATTGGATCCAGTATTACAGCCATACCAGCTCGGGGGAAACTACACCACCGTAGAGTATCCTGCAGATAGCAGTGCAGCATCACTCTTTAACAGCCTCAGCAGGAAGCTGAACTACCTTTTTAAAATGTCCGACAACGAAACGACAGACATCACTCGCAACGCCGGTAGCAACATCGCAGATAATGGTCACAGCGGTCACCGCCAACCAGGCCCAGCAGGAGAAACAGCTAGCTCGGATCTAGACCTAGCGAGCATGCTAAAACAACAACATGAAATGCTCCTAAGCTGCATGCAGGAGATTAGCCACCTAAAGCAGGAGAAGTCCGCAGCAACGCAGCGAACCCAATCACGAGACGGCGAAGGGACGCAAAATTTTATGATAGCAGCATCGACTTCAACACCACAACAGCAGATGCCACCCCAGACAGTAGCGCAGCCCAGCGGCAGTTACCACCACGACCAGCAGACAGGACAGCAGCGCACCAGCGATGAAAACACCCGGAGGCGAAGCATAGACCTCAATCGATGGCACATCAAGTTCGACGGCT
>NW_024002195.1:0-1055 GCF_014805625.2 Glossina fuscipes | reverse complement strand
CCGATGAAACCGGTTACCAACAAAAGCAGGTTAACGAATTAAAAATCAAGTCATAAAATTAGGTGCTAGTAATTTGATGGAAAAAATGTATATAAATAGAAGATTTTTGAAACACAGCAGTGTAGAATAAGAATATTTGCGTTAAGCAGCCGAGAGTATTGCCGAAAACAATTTGTAAATAACCCTACATTAAAAGAAATAAATTTGTAAATAAAAGAATTATGAATTGAATTTCTCTTGTACAAAAATATCCGCGATCTAGTGATACGGACTGTATCTTGTAAAAAGCAAATTTCATAACAATATTAAACAGCCGCTTCGGCTTTTC
This sequence comes from Glossina fuscipes, assembly GCF_014805625.2. NCBI lineage: Eukaryota > Metazoa > Arthropoda > Insecta > Diptera > Glossinidae > Glossina > Glossina fuscipes. The sequence continues at coordinate 727 of NW_024002195.1, read as the reverse complement.
ATAAATGAAATTAAATTCTTTCAGTTGTTTGTACTCAAGTCTTTGACGTTTTTAGGTTTGCCAGTCACATGAGGAATTCATTTTTTTTACAGTCTCAATAAATAAAACAGAACCATTGACCATTATTCCACTAGCAAAGAAAAATTTTTGCAAGCACTTTTTCAATTTTATCTCTTTTGTTTGTTTTTATCACACACAACCAAACATACATTGTCTTTTTTTTCGAAGCAAATGTAAAAACGGAAACTCCAAGACTTTTTTCGCAAATCAATTTTTCTTTTTTTTTCAAGCTGTCTATTTTCTTAGTTTTTTAGTCGAAAATTTCGCCATCTTAACTATACCAGTCCACATCGAGAATCCCACCCCTTCTGCATTCTTCTCATCCAAAAATCCAAAATCCGCCAAAAGCTTCGTCAAAAAAATCTCCTCAAAGTTAGTCTTTTTTCGTGTGCGAACTTATTATTATTATGATTGTTATAAATTTAGTCAGAGAATGAATTCTAAGACTAAAGTCTTAAAGACTTGCATCTAAGGCTTTCGGCTTTTTTAAAAACTCTACCACGCTTGAGATTTGAACCTACTAAACAGAACCACACGATACACTTTTCATACAGTGTTAAACTTTAATTGAATGATGAACGTCTCGTATCTGAACGTCTAATTAAACTTGTTATATAAAATCGTATTAACTATTTACCAACGTTTCTGTTAAATATAAATCCGATTT
>NW_024002194.1:17690-20383 GCF_014805625.2 Glossina fuscipes | reverse complement strand
TTTTTTTGGAATTTTCGTTCCATGATGGATCAAAAGCAAATCGGTAAATGAATATGTTTAAATTTAGATTATTTGATATTGTATTTTTGATTTATGTTTTTATTTTTTTAAAGGTATTCGTCAACATCATTGTAGAAACTGTGGAAAAGCTATTTGTGACAATTGTTCCAGTAATCGTGTAAATATTCCTATTATGGGATTTGAATTTGATGTGCGTTGCTGTAATCCTTGTTACAATCAATTGCAAACTGTTGAGTATGTTTAATTATTCTTCAAATTAATTTTTGTTATTCAATTGTTTCGTAGACGTCCTTCATTAGCCTCATTTCATGATGCGAAACATTCGATTGTTTTTATGGATTTGGACGAGGGACGCAAGCGGTTACTTACCGTTGGGCAAGATCGCGTAATCAAAGTGTGGGATTTGTCCACGATTTGGGCCTAATATCGTATTTGGCTGTCATTATTAGTAAAACTGGAGGTAAATTCATTTTAATTTGACTTAACTTTAAAGGACAAGTAGGAATCATTTTTTTGCTTTAATATACTGAATATTTTCTAAATTGTTATATAACTAATTTCTTAAGACTTTGTACTGCAATCATCTAGTTGTATAGTTAAACGAAAGTAACTGTACAGGAAAAGTGTGTTTGAGAAAAAGAATTAAATTTAATTCGGGAGTAAAACTAATTTACAAAACTACATCATGTCGCTTTTTTGGGAAAAGAAACATGTATGAAATCTTCAACAACAAATATCAATTTCCTGCAACTCCTCATACATGTCGAATTACTTTTGCTCTACAGTCTAATTGTTTTGATGTATTGGGAAGATATCCGTTGACAAATAGTGTTACACTATTTAAAATTACAAAAAGATGTTCGTTCGCCTTTTTGTTATCAAAAAAATTATGAATATTTTAGAAATTTTCCCATACCTTTACATTATTTCTATAATGAATTTTTGCTTATTTTGTTAATCTTAATGAGAAACAAAACTATTTTGTATTTATATGTAAAATGTATACGTACGTTAACAATTGTAATAAAATTAAAACAATTGTCATTGGTTAATAAAAGCTGTGTGTATTTTTGTCATTTCCAATAATTGCTGATGATTATATTTCTTTCCAATCGATTATTCAATTATAGAGACTTCCACATCTCTGATGCGTTCGGCTTTGGAACGTAAAAGGAGCCAAAGACAGCTTTTCAACCAAATGGCCCAGAACGATTTGGAAGCACGAAGTAGTTGCGTTTTGAAAAGGAATGATTATTACTTAAGTTTTTCTAATCATCGTTAGCTTTTTCCAAATTTGTGATGCCCGAAATTCGAATTGGTTACGTGGGTACACTAGACTGTTTTTAGCGAAACTGTTAGTAAAATTAACAACAACGCTTTTTGTTGAGACTTGCACTTAGGTAGAAATTCAATTCTCTTTAACATCAGGAATTATTTGCAAATAATTCGAAATTTATTCCAGGAAGAAGATGTTTGGGCACAATTATATATATATATATATATATACGTATATATACATATATATATTTTGTTGTCGTGTTTTTCTAATAAATAATTGGTGAAGATTCTATTGATACCAAAAACAGATGAAATCAGATGTGTTTTTCCAATACAAATTGTCGCGTCGTAGTTTGTGGTCACCATGACATTTAAAACAGATATATCGATTTGTGCAGTCGCGGAGGTAATAAGCTTCTACACTTATAACGTAATACAACCTCTGCATCTTCATATATCCGAGATTTTTCCCAACCGACGCACAATTTGTCTTCAGCTATAATCCTGGGGAACGACGCATAATCCGTCTCAATAGCCGGGGTAATGGGCTTTTCTCTGCTTCATCACCGTATTAGACCTCACTATTCGCAGCTTGCTTGTTACAATGTTTGATTTTTCTCAAATATTAGAAAATGAAGGCAGTTGACATTCGCTGTGGAACATTTATTTTTATATTTGATAAAAAGTACTTAAAGTCAAATATGCCACTGACAAGCTTAAAGGTATGCTTAACATCTGCTTTCTAAAGTCTGTACCGTTATGAATGCTGAACTCTTTCTATATGGTGGAAGGCGGATGAGTGAAGCAGAACATTAGAAAGTGTTTACGGTAACTTTGTATTATTTCTGGTAAACGTTATCCTGGTAGCGTTTCAAAATTTTGTACTCGAATATTATTTACTACAGTATAGTGTAATTTGTACTGGAATTTATTATCCTACAGTATAGTCTATTTTGTACTAGAATATATTATACTATAGTAGAGTATAGTATATGTACATTGTACTAGTATACATTGTACTATACTGGAGCATAGTATAGTGTATATAATGTGCTATATTATATTATACTATACTAGTACTATACTATACTATACTTACACCCATTTTTCGCTAACATACCAACTTAAAAAAAATTGTTAAAAATACTTCCCGAAAGAAGAGGTTCAATTTTTTTTTTGCTCATTCGACAGGTACTTTTGCATAGATTTACGTGATTTAGGTGAATATAGGTGACACGAGAGTGTGAGTGAGTGAGTGGGATAATAAAAGGAAAGAAGGGTTAGCACACGAAAGCTTTCATTAATTTCTTTCTTATTAACCTATTATCCTGTAATCGGACGTATAAGAAGAGAAGGAAGAAAATAGAAGAAATTAAAATTGTAATCTTCTTATT
>NW_024002194.1:5693-17680 GCF_014805625.2 Glossina fuscipes | reverse complement strand
TTCTAACTTTCTTAGCAACGCTAAAATAAAACCGTACACTAAAACATCAGTCGTTGGCAACTTTATTCATAACATAACGGTACATAAAGGTCATCAGTTGGTAAAAAAAAGTTCTATAAATCAAAATAAAATTTTAATTTTAACTAATAGGGTAGAAAAAAAAGCGAACAAATGTAAAAAAAGTAAACGAGATCTATTGATTATATTCTCTTTGAGTTAAAAACCCAAAGGTCGATATTTAACAATTTAAAATTCCAAACTAATTTAATTGCAGATAAAATACAATAACATAGTATATGTCATTTGCGTTCCTAATAAAAAAATAGTGATTTAGAAGTTCAATTGCAAATTGAAAATATACACGTAATATTCAAATTAATAAAAGTAAAGAAATTGAATCTGACACTATGCCAATTGCTGACATATTCAAAAAAGCCTCCAGTCTAATACTTGGAGAGGATAAGCTTGATGAAAAAATCGATACCGTTTATGAAGACAACGAAATTCTTTTTTGCAAAAATAATGTATGCATACATCCACCAATTGTGGCACGACAGGAATGTGACTTACTTCACTATCCCGGATACTTAACGGTAACAACGAAAACCTTTGTGGATCAATACAATAGCGCCAAACGTTCAACTCTTTTGCTAACTTGGATACCGAATTCATCCCTGTGCAAATGCCCATCGTCTGGTGAGGGATGTCCAGCTTATTTTAAAGGCCCTTTACCACTGACCGCTGGAGCAAATGCTCAAATTTTTATTGGTGATGTTAATGGCGAGCGCAAAGTTAGTAGATCCAATACTTGTCCCACTGCTAACAACGAAAATACGAAGGAAGACGAGACAAACACTTCAACGGTTGATATGCAGGAGTTGCGCATTGAGCTACAGCCTTTATTAGGCGGTAAAAAAGCATCTTTGGAGGACTTGAAAGCTTTGCTTCGAAAGGATCCCATCACTTCGGTTAACATAACTATATCAAATCCACAAATAGAGAATACTAATATATCGCAAACTTATAATTGTGTCGTGGTTGCTGATCGAGAAAAACTTCAATTAAATTCTGATGGCTCGGTATCCGACGATAATAACCCGAACTGGATGACGCCGGAACTTCTAGCCTTTAAACATAATCTTGCATTTCCAGATAGCGAAAATACTACTCCCACTGCGAGGCGCAAAACAAATATCAAATGTCGACGGTTCTCAGTCGATTTAAGTCAAATGCGATCATTGCGGCTATTTTTTAATGACAATAATTGTACATCGGGCCAACTAGTTATTGCTTCTCGGGAATCACAATACAAGATTTTGCATTTCCATTACGGTGGTTTGGATCATTTGGCGCAAGTAGCAAGTTGTGTATTTTTTTGCACACTGATATATTTCATATTTCTGTATGCTTCTAGGTCCTTCATCAATGGCATTGTTTTTTGCATAATGTCACTCATGCTTTAGGACAAGAAAAACAAAATTTACCTTATCGCCAATTCATGGTTTGTCGCCCAGAAGTAAAGAAATCTGAACTTCATCCTGATGAAGGAAATGTGAAAAAGATTACCACTAACTTTTTCTACGGTACCTTGCTCAATGAAAAAGGACAAATCGACGATGATCTCATGTTAAGGAAATGCGTATTCTTCGGCGGATTGGAGAAAAGTTTGCGCAAGACCGTTTGGCCATTTCTATTAAAATGTTACTCCTTCTCATCGACTTTTGAAGATCGAGCCGTCTTGATGGATATTAAACGGCAAGAATGTGAGGAGATTACACGGCGACGTTTATATTCAATGTCGCCCGAAGAACAAATATATTTCTGGAAAACTGTTCAATGTATTGTGGAAAAAGATGTTGTACGTACAGATCGTTCAAATCCGTTTTTCTCCGGCGAAGACAACCCTAACACTGAAATTATGAAAAACATTTTATTAAACTTTGCCTTTTACAATACCGGTATTTCTTATTCACAAGGTATGAGCGATCTTTTAGCCCCGGTATTATGCGAAATACAAAACGAATCAGAGACGTTTTGGTGTTTTGCCGGTTTGATGCAGAGAGCATTTTTTGTTTGTACGCCAACTGATAACGACATTGATCGTAATTTAAACTATTTGCGTGAATTGATACGTATTATGCTTCCGCGGTTCTACGAACATTTAAAACAGCATAGCGATGCTTTGGAATTACTGTTTTGCCATCGTTGGTTACTATTGTGCTTTAAAAGAGAATTTACCGAAGCTGTAGTAATCCGAATGTGGGAGGCTTGCTGGTCCAATTACTTGACGGATTACTTTCACTTATTTCTATGCTTAGCCATTATAGCAGTCTATGCAGATGATGTTATTGCTCAAAATTTAAGGGCAGATGAAATGTTGTTGCATTTTAGCTCATTAGCTATGTATATGGATGGTCAGTTAATATTACGAAAGGCACGTGGATTGTTATACCAATATCGCCAACTTTCAAAAATTCCATGCACTCTTGCTGGCTTGTGTAAACGTTGTGGCCCTGGTATGTGGGATTCAGAACATCGTCCAGCTTTAGAATGTATTGGCCATATGGATGATGAAAAATGCGTTTTAGCTATTGACTAAGCCTTTTTCATGTCAAATCGTTTAAATGAATTTTGTGAAAATATAGTCAGGAGTCCTTGGATAAACGGATAATGCTAACGCTCATGTGTGGTATTCAGAAAATTGGTCTATTTACATATAGATATTGCTTTTTCTCCATATCATGGCAGAGCGAAGTATATGGCAAAATTGAATCCATTATAAAAATGCTTCGATCCTATTAGGCTTATGGCTACTACTTGTTAATTTTCAATATAAGTCTTCAATGAAGGATTCTATGAACTGAATGTGTAAACGCTTTAAAAAATGTGACAAATTTTTTCGGTTAAATGTATTAAAAGTTTTTGTTGAAGAAATATTTTTTTTGCCCACTTCCAACTGAATGTGTAAACGCTTTAAAAAATGTGACAAATTTTTTCGGTTAAATGTATTAAAAGTTTTTGTTGAAGAAATATTTTTTTTGCCCACTTCCAACGAAAAAATGCAATTTTGTTGATAACAACTGATATATAAATTAGATGATGATTATATATCAAATTTGAAAATGTCCAACATGACAGGAAGAGTGGCAAAACACAAATGCAACTGTAAATACCGACCCACTAAAAAAAAAAATGGTCCTGACAAATCAACAGAAATTCCGACATTTGTCAACTTATTGTAAAACTTTTCTATATCAACTTAGTGTTGCATATACAACATTGGACACAAAACGACCATAACTTTCCTAGTTTCTTTTTATATAAAATGTTATTTGTGATTATTACCAGTTTTTTTATTTCTTCTATGCTTTAGGAACATTTAATTTGAACCGTTCGAAATAAATATTTTAATGTAAGAAGCGAAAAATGACAGTAAGATTGAATTGATCGTAAATATTAAATTTAAAACTAACTATAATTAATACAAGACTCAGATGAATAAATATATATGTACGTTGATATAAATAATACATTGGGTAGCGTTATTAACCAATTATTAAAAAGAGTATAATATACAAATGCTAAGAGTTCATTAAAGCAAAAAATAAGAGTTTTAGTAATTTTGAATGTGTTTAATGTAATTGCTACTATTTTTTTATTTTGTTCATTAATATTATTTTGTTTTCTTGGCAAAAAAGCTCATTATAAAATTATAATTTATTAAAAAAAACACAAAATAGAAAAGAAAATCTAATATACATGAGTACATTAATTTACATGAGTACATGTTTATATATTTTTGCTTCAAATTAAGTCTATAAATTAAACAAAAATGCTCTTGTTTCATAACAACATCTAACTAAAAAAATAAAAATAATAAGATTATTTATTAAATTACTTAAAGATTTTTACATTACCTAAAGGAAGAAGAAACCCGACCTGGCATAATGAGTGGTGGTTCTTCAACGTCCGGTAGATGCTAGCATTAATATTTATTAATATAAAATTTAATCCCCTACGAAATTATTCTTAAAATCACGTGAATCAATAAGAAATATATATATTTCGATCAGGTAACAAATTATAAGCTTCGGAGAATAGACCAAAATTCAAAATTGAAAGAAACGTAAGAAAGTTATTGAGGAACCCACTGTGGTTAGTGAGAGATGCTTCATCACCAGCCGGTAGAAGCAGATATTGATATTTAATCTCATGCGAAACTAGTTTCAGAATCACGTACATCAAGAAAACCTATACGGTAAGATAACAAACTTTGGAGAATATACAAGAAGGAAAAATCCTAAGAAAAGTAAAAATGTTATTGAGGGGCCCCACATGGCATATTGAGAGGTACAACCCCGTCGCTTTGTAGAGGCGGGTATTAACAGTTAAGCTGATACGAAATTATTAGAATCAAGTGAATCAATAAAAAATATATATGTCTTGAGAAGAAACCATAAAGTTTGGAGAATAGACAAGAAGTAAACTTTTAAAGAAAAAGGGTATTTTTGATTGTCACCATATATCTTGGTAAGATCACAAACTATAAAGTTTGGAGAATAGACAAAAAGGAAAAATTGAAAGAAAAGTAAGACTGTTATTGAAGACTCCCACCTGACATAATGGAAGATACGTCCGCATGATTCATAGGCTACCATTTCTCCTCTGGTGGCGCTGCAAAGGTGCTCTAAATTTTATGTGAAATAGCAGTTTTAGAGGCAAGAGGACTTACTACTACTTTTAAAAGACTTTTACATGACAGTCCGACATTTGATTTATCCTCTTTATCAAAAACCTTGCTTTATGGATTCTTATTGCACCTGCTTTGTAAAGAGACTGAGTCTCTCAAATTTGCCAAACAGTGAACGGAAAACTGCAAAAGATGATGCAGATTTCAAAAAATATATTAGAAATTGCTATGGAAGAAAATTTTTTTCGTCTCAAAGGTAAGAACGGTTTCGTTAATACATGCGAAAACACTTAGTACTTTTAGCTCAGTGGTACTGGATTCTCAGTTTTTTTTAAATATTAGTTGTCAAAATAAAAGAAATTGTGATTTATTTACATGATTTATTTTTCGTTGTATTTCCATTATGTAGGACGAGTTTTGTTGGCATTTTTCAACGCATTATTAAATCTAAGCAAAACTAAATAGTGCCACAAGGATTATATATGTTTTTATACACTTCACCGAAGTATGATTTTGCAAAACACAGTGATTTCAGCCACCACGTCACGTAGACTGAGAATACTTCTGTTTTTCGGAAAAAATGAAAGATTCGTTCTCGTAACTACAGAAAATAAGTGTACAAAAATTTGAACGCAAATTCTGTGGCCTTTGCTCTACCATTCATGGAAAAAATGGAAAAAATTCACCATACCTATCGCTATAACGCGCAGAAATCGGCTTCAAAAACCCGGTAAACATTATAGTATTTGTGGTAAAGATTCTTCCGTTAGCGAAAGTAAAGATATCGCCTGTAAACTTGAAAAAGAATTGGGAATTGACCTAAACTTTTCAAAGGCATACAACGCCCAATGCCTACACGATAAAAACTTTTATTGTGAAAATAAGAAAAATCAGCTGCGTCCACCTTCTTATTATAGAGCATGAAGATTTTGTTCTTTTACTTCTGTCTTTTTTAGGAAAACGGTCATGGATGTAAAAGATTCGGTCCTGACCGAATTTAATTTTCTTAGTTGTTCTTTTCAAATAAGACTTTGAGTGTTATATGTGTCTATGTATGTACGCACAAGAAAAAAACTAGAACATGTAGAGTACAAAAAAGAAATAATAGTAACACTTATATAAACAAATTTCCTCTAGGCTGCAACCATGGATGGACATACTACCGCAGAATTATAATGTTTTTAGGTTGTCAGTTACCACTTCTAATCGTTTTCTTTTTACCTCTATAATCGCTATAAGTTGGTAATGAAATCCCATAACTGACCTTTGGTTCCTTTGGAATAAATTTTCCATATGATATTTCACAGAAATACAGAAAACATCTAAATTTCTTTATTGCTTTGAACTATATGTATTTTCAACCGCTTTTCTTTAAAACCAATTTCAAAACAATTTTTAACTACATGAAAATTTTGAAAATCTCTTTCATTTCGTTTGTTTTTTTGAAGACAACTGGTAAGGGTATAAAAAATTTGATCCCGACCGAATTTAACTTTTTTAGTAGCCACATTCGTTTTTGTGCGTAATATGTAAACACTGAAATTATTGCCTCTTATAAGAAAAATGTCATTTAACATATTCCAAAAACTTGCCAAGCTATACGAACCCAGAGGAAAACTAAAAATGATGCCATTAAAATGCCCGTAAAAACGTGCTAAATATATCGACTATAAATGAAAAAGTGACTTTAAAAGCTATGAACGTAGTTACAAAATTAGCCGAAATTACGAATAGATGACGGCTGTTGTTTGAAAAAATATAATAACATTGTTAAACTTAAGAAAGCAGCGATGTTTAGTGTCCGTTTGTTAGCCGTCGTATTCTAATACTAAATAATAATTCAAGTTGCACGCGGAGACCTGTCTGGGTCGTCAGAATAGTGTGGGTTTAGTTCGGTAATCAGAAACAAAAATACGCGCTGCGTTAATGTTTAACTAATTGTTTTATTTATGAACACTTTCTAACTTAAAATTTATAATTGAACCAAAAAAAAAAAACCATCCTTCCTAACCCTAACCCATGTCCTAACCCATGCCTATGCTTAGTCACTCCTAATGTCTTTTTGCGGAAATCTCAGCAAATCTTTAATAGAATATTGCGAAATTAAAGAAAAAAGAAGTTCAATTGCAAGACGCAACGTCCGCGTACAATTGTAGCGTAGGGTTCCGTCGGCCTGCTTTGACAACTACTCTATCACAATAGATTCAGTAAGACCGTAAAGACGGCCTGCCGTTAGGCAAAACCACACTTGCAAGAATATCGGCTTGCCGTTATGCAAAGAAAAAAAAAGGGAAAGAAGAATAAAAACCTAGTCATAATGGTCTGTTGCTAAATTACTCTATTATACAAGAGAGAATCCTGAAAAGACGAAAGTCGAGAGTCCGTCTGTGTTCTTGGGTAAATTAGTTTTCTTTGTTTCTGAAGTTCTGAACAGATTTGGCGTAGTACTTTGTCATGTTAAGATCTCGCTGAACGATATTTAAGAGAAGAGAAAAATTTAAAGGCGAAAAAAGCAAAGAAAAAAAGGAGAGTTCTGGTTTTGATGCTTTGTATGGTGAGTGGAGTAGGGTTTTGAAGAGGTGTTCGTTGGTTGAGGGTAGAAGGAAGCGCTTCGATTTCGAAAATAGAGATTATTTGAAGTGTCTTGAACGGAATGCGTGCGAAAGTAAAAAAATTAAGAAATAATATAACGAAAAAATATATTTATGTGAAGAACAAATTATGGAAGTTTTGTAAAAAAGATTTCGGGAAGTTCTGATAGCTTTTGAAAAATAACATTCGTGAAGAAGAAAATCGTTAATATTAAAATATTAGAAAAGAAAAAAAATTATTATAAAAAGATGTTAACATTAACATATTAATCAAAATTGGCAACGGCTGCATGCATCACAGACTTAATTTATAGAAATTTAAACATGTAACAAAAAATTTTTGTGTGTTATTTTGCATTGTTTTTTTTTCTGAATAAAAGAAAAAAGTGATTTTAATAGTTTTTGGTTATTTTCTTTACTTTGTCTTACTTAGGGCAAATAATGCAATGATAATTAAATAGAAGCAAAATAAAGAACGTTGGAGAAGTAAAATTTAATATAACAGAGACTCGCTTTTTGTTTGATTTCAATGTAAAACAATAGAATTTTGTCGTTGTCTGCAAAAGAACTTTGTCAACAAAGGTCAAATTCGAGACAAGGGTCAATTGGAGACGTAAGTATATACCTAAAGCTCATACATATAAACAATTATCAAAAGGATTCAACATTTTAATTTACGAACAAACCTAGAGGGATTCGAAAGTAAAAAAAGTGTAAACAACGGAAAGCAGTTGAAATAATAAAAAAAAAAGGAATTTAACAAAAACCTAATTACCGAGTTTGGCAACTCTGCGTGCGTGTTATAGTTGCTTGTTAACTCTGTGCAAGAAATGTTTCAAATTCTTAGCTTTTTGGCTTTATTCGTGTAAAAAGCATAAAAATTCTTTAAAAGAATAAAGTGTGCAATTTAACTTATATGATATATTAATCATTTATGCGAAAAAATCATTTAGATTTTATGCAATCAACAATTAGAGCTCTTGGTAAAAGTCCCTCTTTTTTCTATTAATCTTTGTTTACAGTTTGTTTGGCTTTCGCTCTATATTTACAGTGGCAACGAAAGTGAGATGTTTGTTTTAATTTGCTGAAAATTTGTGTCGTGGAATCATTGAGTTTTTGGTCCTTTTTTTTTTTCGTAAGCTGGACATGGATTGTTTATTTACATCATGTCGTGCGAAGACAGGCCCTGAATTTGAACGCTTCATTTCATGTTAGCTGTGTGATCGTTTTTGCTATGCAAAGTGTGCTAGTATTATCGGCCGTGCTGCTGATGCAGTCCTTGACCCCTCAAAAGGCTTACGATGGTCATGTCCTGACTGTAGAAATCGGAACATAGTTTTCTACAAACTCTTCACGGAGACGAGAAATTGTTTCTCATATTTCAGGAAAAATCTCGGCTCATTGTGGAAGAAATTAGAAATAATTAAGACTATTTTTGATGAGTGCCGTTATATTGAGCACTCACCTTCTTCCCCAGCTAACAAAGTTACAACTCGTAGCGTAGCGTGTGGTTCGTCACCTCTGAGCTCTCCTAAGTCTGATTCGTTGATACAAGTTAGCGCTTCCTCAAAGTCTAGAAAGAACGTTAGCGTTTCCGCTACTGTTGAGTCGGTCGGTAATAAAAAAGTTATAAGTAAGAAGGGCAGTTCCTCTGGTTTGAGCTATGCTGAATTGGCAAGAGTATCTCCTCTCATTGGCGTCACTCAATCTACTCAGGCGTCATCGCCTAAAACTAATAATGAGAGTAGTAAATCGTCCTCTCCTCCTTGTTGCTGGAATGTGAACGCTGGTCGCCAAATTGGGCACGTCGCACAAGCTACGCGTGCAAGTGTGTTACCTCTTCTATATTCCTCCCAAATCAAAACTCGCCATCCGTGAACCATACTGCTCCTAGTACAGATGACATATGCTTAAAGGCAGTTCCTCACAGAAAGACTTGCACATCTGTGGATAACGTAAAAAGTTATCTGGCCACGAAAGTGCCATTTGTCAACTTAAAGCGGGTTAGTATTTTTAAATTGGCTCCGTCTCAATCTAGAGCAATCGTTTCTTTTAAAATTCTTGTTCTGACTGAAAACTATTAGATAAACCACTGTGGCCAGTTGGATCCTTAATTAATAAATTTATCCCTCGTGGTCGACTCCGTAATACTAAACCAGTAATCCTGTCGTCTTCAAAAAACTAAATGTTTCTTCAGGCACTCTATCTCTCATTTATCAAAATGTTAGAGGCCTAAATTAAAAAATTCGTTCTACCTTCCTAAATTCAGCGGGCACGGAGTTCTCCTGTTTGGCCTTCACTAAAACTTGGTTAAAGACTGATCTACATTCGTCGGAGCTTTTCCATAATCCTTTTCTGGTTTTCAGAAATGATCGATTCTATCGCAATGCCGATCATATTAAATTGAATTTGCCCCTACTCCCGATGTTAAATTTATCACCACTCGTGCGAAATTTCCTAATAAACTTACTGTAACCTGTAACCTGCTTCTATATTCCCCCAAATTCGGATATCTCCATATACAAGAAGCAAGCCTCCCTCATTTGTGAAGTGGCCAAGCAGTCTAAACGTACCGATATAGTCATTGCGTTGGGTGCGTTCAATTTGCGTTAAGTCACTTGGTGTTAAAGTGATAGTTCTGGCTGTTTAATTCAACATCTGATAGGGCTGTTGTGTTCTTTAATGAATTATTCGATCATAATTTAGTTTAATACAACGGTACCCCTAATTGCAATGGTAGACTGCTTGATATTTGCTTTGTCTTCCTTTTAGTTTACCTCAGGATCGTTATCATCCAGCATTGAGTATTTCCTTTCATTACAAGCATGATGGTTCGTTTAACTTCTGTAACGTTCCACATTCAACTTTTTAAATAAATTTTCTGATTTCTATAATATCAATGTTTCAATGCTAAAATCTCATCTTTGACGTATTATGTTTGATTTTTGAACTGAAAGTATTGAAAGCATACTGTCACTGTTTTACAATATATTAAGTCTAGCCGTTTCTGCATCTGTTCCGGTCAAGTAGTCCCGATCTCGAAGCAGGTGTCCCCCGTGGGTTAATAAGACAATTAAATATTACGAGAATACAAAAACACGCTTTTTAAAAAATATGCGAGAAGTGGCTGTGCTGTCGACTTACTTCGAGGCAGCACCGAGTAAGTGCCGAGACATAGATTTAACTCCCTCAAACACCAATATTATTGCGGATAGGTGCAGTTCATAAAATACTCTCTTTTTGCTAATCCTAAATAATTTTTTTAAATTTGTTAACTCAAAAAGAAAAATTTCCACACATCCTTCGCATGTTTCATTTAATGGCTCCGATTCCTCAGATGATTTTGAAATCTCAAATCAGTTTGCTAAATACTTCCGACGAAACTTTTCGACTACTAATTCCGATTAACCAGCAAAATACCCACATCATATAATTAATTTGGTTTCAATTCCCAATTTGGTTATTTCTGAAAATGACATTTTTAAAGGGTTGAGCTCTCTAAAATATAGTTGTGTGCCTGGACCTGATGGAATCATGTGTACTTAAATCTTGCGCTGTACAGTTATGTGGCGTTATCTCAAAGATTTTGAACCAGTCCTTGAATTTAGGTGTTTCCTTTGTGTTGGAAGAGTATTTTCCTTATTCTTATTCACAAAAGTGGAAGTAGACAACTCGTTGAGAACTACAGGGGCATATCCAAGTTGGGTGTCTTGCTTAAACTGTTCGAGCGAATTGTGACTTAACATTTGGTCTTTGCCATTAATTCTTATATTTCTCCACACCAGCATGGCTTTCGGTAAGGAGAATCTACGGTCACCAATCTGTTAGAGTTTACTTCTCATGTTTTCAAGGTTTTTTCTAGTGGCTCTCGCATGGATGTCATATACACTGCAAATATCAATGTTCTATAAATCGCAAAATATATCTGAAAAAAAGGAGTTTTTGAAATAAAACAAAAAGGAAAATTTTTTTTACTGGCTTAAGGTTGCGCTCTAATTAAGGCGGGAAGGAAAGCGTCAAAATATTGTTAGTGAAACGGCGAACGTACCAGCCTAAGAAAGTCTACCATTAACGTGCGCTGGTCGGCAAGGCGGCTGAGCAAATTGCTCCCTACTTAATAAGTCTGCTGCCGGATCTGTCACCTGCTGACAGACTTACAGATGGAATGATTGATTGACAGACAGAGAGACTGCCTGATTGACTTACTAACTGAGTGACAGACTGACTATCTAAATGACAGACTGACAGACAGACAGACAGACCAACAGGCTGACAGACGGGACTGACTGGCTGAAGGCCTGACTGACTGACTGACTGACTGACTGACTGCCTAAATGACAGACTGACTGAATGACTGACTGATTAACAGACAGACCTACTGAGCGACAAACTGACAGACAGGCAGACTGACTGACTGAATAAATGGCAGCTCGACAAACAGGCTGACAGATAGGCTGACAGGTAGGCAAACAGACTGACTGACTGACTGATTGACTTGCAATTATACAGACAGACTGAGTGACTGACTGTGTGACTGACTTGCAGGCAGACTGACAGACTGACTGATTGACTGAATAAATGATTGACTTGCAGACATACAGACAGACTGAATGACTTATTGACTGACTGACTTGCAGAGAGACTGAAAAAATGACTGACTGACTGAATAAATGACTGACTGACTGAATAAATGACAGCCTGACCGA
>NW_024002194.1:1706-5683 GCF_014805625.2 Glossina fuscipes | reverse complement strand
TGACTGAATAAATGACTGACTGACTGAATAAATGACAGCCTGACCGACGGACTGACTGACTTGCAAACAGACAGGCAGACTAATTGACTGACTAACTGACTGACTTGCAGACATAAAGACACACTGTATGATTGACTACATAAATAGCAGCCCGACAGACAGACTGATTGACTGACTGATTGAATAAAGGACAGGCACACTGACAGACCGACACACTGACTGATTGGCTGACTGATTGACTTACTTGCAAACAGAGAGTCAGAATGACTGACTGACTGACTTGCAAACAGATAGGCAGACTAATTGACTGACTAACTGACTGACATACAGGCACACTGAATGACTGACTGAATAAACGACAGCCCGACAAACAGGATGACTGACAGAATGACGGACCGACAGACTGACGGACCGACAGACCGAAAGACTTGCAGACAGACTGACAGGATGAATGACTGACTGTCGGACTGACTAGCAGAGAGACTGACAAACTGACCTTCAGACTGACTGACAAGCTGACTGACTGACTGAATAAATGACAGCTCTACAGAAAGACTGACTGACAAGCTGACCGTCTGACTGAATAAATGACAGCCCGAAAGACAGACTGAGAGACAGACTGCAAACCGACAGACAGACACTCTAAATGACTGACTGAATAAATGACAGCTCGACAAACAGAATGACCGACAGACTGACGGACCGACAGACTTGCAGACAGACTGACAGAATGAATGACTGACTGTCGGACTGACTTGCAGAGAGACTGACAAACTGACTTTCAGACTGACTGCTAAGCTGACTGACTGACTGAATAAATGACAGCCCGACAGATATACTTACAGACAGACTGAGAGACCGACAGACTTGCAGACAGGCTGACAGACTGACTGCCTAATTAAAGACAGCCCGACAAACAGACTGACAGACCGACGGACTGACTTATTGACTGACTGACTGACTTGCAAACAGAGAGGCAGACTGACTGACTGTCTGACTTGCAGACGGACAGGCAGAATGACTAACTGACTCACTTGCATTCAAACAGACGGCCTAATGGAGTAACTGACTGACTGACTTGTAGACAGACAGACACTCTAAATGACTGACTGAATAATTGACAGCTCGACAAACAGAATGACCGACAGACTGACGGACCGACAGACTTGCAAACATAAAGACACACTGAATGACTGACTACATAAATAGCAGCCCGACAGACAGACTGATTGACTGACTGATTGAATAAAAGACAGGCACACTGACAGACCGACACACTGACTGATTGGCTGACTGATTGACTGATTGACTTACTTGCAAACAGAGAGTCAGAATGACTGACTGACTGACTTGCAAACAGATAGGCAGACTAATTGACTGACTAACTGATTGACATACAGACACACTGAATGACAGACTGAATAAATGACAGCACGACAGACAGACTGATTGACTGACTAACTGACTGATTTGCAGACAGACTGACAAGCTGACTGATTGACTGAATAAATGACAGTCTGAAAGACAGATTTGAGAGACAGACTAACAGGCCGACAGACAGGCTGACTGACTGACTGACTTGCAGACAGACAGACTGAATGACGTAATGACTGACTAACTGACTGATTTGCAGACAGACTGACAGACTGACTGACTGACTGAATAAATGACCGCCCGACAGACAGGCAAACAGCCTGACTGACTGACTGAATAAATGGCAGGCCGACAGACAGACTGATATATAGACTGGCAGACCGACAGACAGACTGAATGACTGACTGAATATATGACAGCCGACAGACAGACTGATATATAGACTGGCAGACCGACAGACAGACTGAATGACTGACTGAATATATGACAGCCCGACAGACAGACTGCTTTAATGACTGACTGACTCACTTGCAAATAGGCAGGTAGACTGACTGACTGAATAATTTACAGACCGACAGACAGACTTGCTGACTGACTGACTTGCAGACAGACAGACAGACTGACTGAATGACGGAATGAATGACTAACTGACTGACTGTCTGACTGAATAAATGACTGCCCGACAGACAGGTTGACAGACAGACTGACAAACAGCCTGACTGACCGAATGAATAAATGACAGGCCGACAGACAGACTGATATACAGACTGGCAGGCCGAAAGACAGACTGACTGGCTTACTGACTTGCAGACTGACAGACACACTGAATGACTGATTGAATAAATGACAGCCCGACAGACAGACTGATTGACTGACTGAATGACTAACTGACTGATTTGCAGATAGACTGACAAGCTGACTGATTGACTGAATAAATGACATCCTGAAAGACAGATTTGAGAGACAGACTAAGAGGACGACAGACAATCTGACTGACTGACTGACTTGCAAAAAGACAGACAGACTGAATAACAGAGTGACTGACTAACGGACTGATTTGCAGACAGACTGACAGACTGACTGACTGACTGACTGACTTGCAGGCAGACTGAATAAATGACAGCCCGACAGACAGATTCACAGACAGACTGAGAGAACAACCGACTTGCAGACAGACTGACAGATGGAATGACTGACTGACTGACTGGCTTGAAACAAACAGGCAGACTGACTGACTGACTGACTTGCAGGCAGACAGAAAGACTGAATAACTAACGGACTGACTGACTTGCAGACTTACAGACAGACTGACACACTGACAGAATAAATGATTTGAGAAACAGACTGACAGACACACTGATTAAATGAGAGCTCGACAGACAGACTGACAAACAGGCTGAGTGACTGAGTGATTTGTAGACAGACAGGCGGACTGAATGACTGACTGAATAATTACAGCCCGACAGACAGGCGGACAGACAGACTGACAGACTGACAGACTTTAAGAAAAACCTACAAGCTGACTGATTGACTGAATAAATGACAGCCCGACAAACACACTGAGAGACAGACTGACAGACCGACAGACATACTGACTAGGTGACTGACCTACAGACAAAAAGACACTCTGAATGCCTGACGGAATAAACGACAGCTCGACAAACAGAATGACCGACAGACTGACGGACCGACAGACTCTCAGACAGACTGAAAGGATAAATGACTGACTGTCGGACTGACTTGCAGAGAGACTGACAAACTGACTTTCAGACTGGCTGACAAGCTGACTGACTGACTGAATAAATGACAGCCCGAAAGACAGACTGAGAGACAGACTGACGGACCGAGAGTCTTGCAGACAGAAAGACAGACGGAACAACAGACTGAATTACTTGCAGACAGACAGACACTCTAAATAACTGATTGAATAAACGACAGCACGACAAACAGTCTTACACACAGAATGACAGGCCGACAGACTTGCAGGCAGACTGACAGGCTGACTGACTGTCTGAATAAAAGACAGTCCGACAGACAGACTGACAGACCGACGGACTGACTTATTGACTGACTGACTGACTTGCAAACAGAGAGGCAGACTGACTGACTGTCTGACTTGCAGACATACAGACAGACTAAGTGACTGACGGAATATATGACAGACAGACTGACAGACCGACAAACAGATTGACTGACTTGCAGACATACAGACGAACTGAATGACGGAATGACTGACTAACTGACTAATTTGCAGACAGACTGACCAGACTGACTGACTGGATAAATAATAGCCCGACAGACAGACAGCCTGGCTGACTGACTAAATAAATGACAGCCCGATAGACAGACTGACTGAATGCCTGACTGACTTGCAAATAGGCAGTTAGACTGACTGACTGAATATATGACAGCCGACAGACAGACTGACATACAGACTGGCAGACCGACAGACAGACTGACTGGCTTACTGACTTGCAGACTGACAGACAGATTGAATGAATGACTGAATATATGAAAGCCCAACAGACAGACTGAGATACAGAGTGGTCGACCGATAGACAGACTGACTGGCTTACTGACTGACAGACTGACAAACAGCCTGA
>NW_024002194.1:1040-1696 GCF_014805625.2 Glossina fuscipes | reverse complement strand
AGACTGACTGGCTTACTGACTGACAGACTGACAAACAGCCTGACTGAGTGACTGAATAAATGACAAGCCGACAGACAGACTGACTGACTGACTGACTGACTGATTGCCTGACTGACTTGCAAACAGACTGACAGACAGACTGAATGACTGACTGAATAAATGACAACCCGACAGACAGACTGAGATACAGACTGGCGGACCGACAGACAGACTGACTGGCTTACCGACTGACAGACTAAAAAACAGCCTGACTGACTGACTGAATAAATGACAGGTCGACAGACAGACTGAGATACAGACTGGCCGACCGACAGACAGATTAGGTGACTGACTGACTGTCTTGCAGACAGACAGACAGACGGACTGAATGACTGACTGAATAAATGACAGCCCTGCAGACAGACTGACATGTCTGAGAGACCGAGAGACTTGCAGAAAGACTGGAAGACTGACTGACTGACTGACTGACTGATTTACTTGCAGGCAGACTGACAGACTGACTGAATAAATGACAGACCGACAGAATGAGCAACATGAAAAATTGAATAAAAATCAATGAGTAACATGAAAAATTGAACAAAAATCAATGAGCAACATGAAAAATTGCATAAAAATCAATCAGCAACATGAAAAATTTAATAAAAATCAATCAGCAA
>NW_024002194.1:0-940 GCF_014805625.2 Glossina fuscipes | reverse complement strand
AAAATCAATGAGCAACATGAAAAATTGAATAAAGATCGACGAAAATTGAATAAAAATCAATGAGCAACATGAAAAATTGAATAAAGATCGACGAAAATTAAATAAAAATCAATGAGCAACATGAAAAATTGAATAAAAATCAATGAGCAACATGAAAAATCGAACAAAAATCAATGAGCAATAAGAAAAATTGAATAAAAATCAATGAGCAACATGAAAAATTTAATAAAAATCAATGAGCAACATAAAAAATTGAATGACAATCAATTAGCAACATGAAAAATTGAGCAAAAATCAATGAGCAACATGAAACATTGAATAAAAATCAATGAGCAACATGAAAAATTGAACAAATATCAATGAACAACATGAAAAATTAAATAAAAATCAATGAGAAACATAAAAAATCGAATAAAATTCAATGAGCAACATGAAAAATTCAATAAAAATCGACGAAAATTGAATAAAAATTAATGAGCAACATGAAAAATTTAATAAAAATCAATGAGCAACATGAAAAATCGAACAAAAATCAATGAGCAACATGAAAAATTGAATAAAAATCAATAAAAATTAAACAAAAATCAATGAGCAACATGAAAAATTTAATAAAAATCAATGAGCAACATTAAAAATTGAATAAAAATCGACGAAAATTAAATAAAAATCAATGAGCAACATGAAAAATTGTATACAAATCAATGAGCAACATGAAAACTCGAACAAAAATCAATGAGCAACATGAAAAATTGAATAAAAATCCATAAAAATTGAATAAAAATCAATGAGCAACATAAAAAATTGGATAAAAATCAATGAGCAACATGAAAAATTCAATAAAAATCGAAGAAAATTGAACAAAAATCAATGAGCAACATAAAAAATTGCATAAAAATCAATGAGCAACATGAAAAATTGAATAAAAATCAATGAGCAACAT
>NW_024002193.1:1219-2727 GCF_014805625.2 Glossina fuscipes | reverse complement strand
GCTTTTAGTGTGTGAAATTTCCCGTAATAAAAACCTGAAAACTTATGTAATTATTTTTATTATTATTTCTGCACTATGTCTTACTTCATTGAAACATATGTTTTCTGAAATCTATAGCGTTTTTGACAACAAAGGTTTCTTCAAAACTTGTGGCGGTTTTAAGGGTGTGAAATTTCCCGTAATATAAACCTGAAAACTTATGAAATTATTTTTATTATTATTTGTGCACTATATCTTATTTCATTAAAACTTATGTTTTCTGAAATCAATCGCGTTTTTGACAACAAAGTTTTCTTCAAAACTTGTAGCTGTTTTAAGGGTCTGAAATTTCGCGTACTAAGATCCTGAAAACTAATGCATTATTTTTATTATTATTTGTGCTCTATGTCTTACTTCATTGAAACATATGTTTTCTGAAATCTATCCAGTTTTTGACAACAAAGTTATCTTGAAAACTTGTGGCGGCTTTTAGTGTGTGAAATTTTCCGTAATAAAAACCTTGAAACTTATGAAATTATTTTTATTATTATTTCTGCAATATGTGTTACTTCATTGACATGTGTTTTCTGAAATCTATCCAGTTTTTGACAACAAAGGTTTCTTCAAAACTTGTGGCGGTTTTAAGGGTGTGAAATTTCCCGTAACATAAACCTGAAAACTTATGCATTATTTTTATTATTATTTATGCATTATATATTCTTTTATTAAAACATATGTATTCTGGAATCTATCGCGTTTTTGACAACAACGTTTTGTTCAAAATTTGTGGCGGCTTTAAGGGTCTGAATTTTCGCGTACTAAGATCCTAAAAACTAATGCATTATTTTTATCATTATTTATGCAGTACATCATATTTCATTAAACCATATCTTTTCTGAAATCTATCCCGTTTTTGACAACAAAATTTTCTTAGTCATTCGTAGCCGATTTAAAGGTCTGACATTTCCCGTAATAGAAACGTTGAAACTTATGAAATTATTTTTATTATTATTTCTGCAATATGTGTTACTTGATTCAAATGTGTTTTCTGAAATCTATCGCGTTTTTGACAACAAAGGTTTCTTCAAAACTTGTGGCGGTTTTAAGGGTCTGAAATTTCGCGTACTAAGATCCTGAAAACTAATGCATTATTTCTGTTATTATTTATGCACTATGTCTTACTTCATGGACGCATATGTTTTCTGTATTCTACCGCTTTTCTGATAACAAAGTTTTGTTCAAAATTTGTATACGCTTCCAAATTCTGAAATTTCCCGTAATATAAAGCTGAAAATTTATGTTATTAGTTGTATTATTATTTGTGCACTATATCTTATTTCATTAAAATTTATGTTTTCTGAAATCTATCGCGTTTTTGACAACAAGGTTTTCTTGAAAACTTGTGGCGGCATTTTGTGTGTGAAATTTTCCGTAATAAAAACCTTGAAACTAATGACATTATTTTCATTATTATTTCTGCAATATGTGTTACTTCATTCAAATGTGTTTTCTGAAATCTATCCCGTTTT
>NW_024002193.1:745-1209 GCF_014805625.2 Glossina fuscipes | reverse complement strand
GTGCAATTTTCCGTAATAAAAACCTTGAAACTAATGACATTATTTTCATTATTATTTCTGCACTATGTCTTACTTCATTCAAATGTGTTTTCTGAAATCTATCCCGTTTTTGATAACAACGTTTTCAACAAAATTTTTATCCGCTTTCAGGGTCTGAAATTTCCCCTAATAAAAACCTGAAAACTTATGAAATTATTTTTATTATTATTTCTGCACTATGTGTTACTTCATTGAAATGTGTTTTCTGAAATCTATCCAGTTTTTGACAACATAGCTTTCTTTAAAACTTGTGGCGGCTTTTAGTGTGTGAAATTTCGCGTAATAAAAACCTGAAAACTTATGAAATTATTTTTTTTTATTATTTCTGCACTATGTCTTACTTCATTAGAACATATGTTTTCTGAAATCTGTCGCGGTTTTTGACAACAAAGTTATCTTGAAAACTCGTGGCGGCTTTAAGTGTG
>NW_024002193.1:0-645 GCF_014805625.2 Glossina fuscipes | reverse complement strand
GCTTTTAGTGTGTGAAATTTCCCGTAATAAAAACCTGAAAACTTATGTAATTATTTTTATTATTATTTCTGCACTATGTCTTACTTCATTGAAACATATGTTTTCTGAAATCTATAGCGTTTTTGACAACAAAGGTTTCTTCAAAACTTGTGGCGGTTTTAAGGGTGTGAAATTTCCCGTAATATAAACCTGAAAACTTATGAAATTATTTTTATTATTATTTGTGCACTATATCTTATTTCATTAAAACTTATGTTTTCTGAAATCAATCGCGTTTTTGACAACAAAGTTTTCTTCAAAACTTGTAGCTGTTTTAAGGGTCTGAAATTTCGCGTACTAAGATCCTGAAAACTAATGCATTATTTTTATTATTATTTGTGCTCTATGTCTTACTTCATTGAAACATATGTTTTCTGAAATCTATCCAGTTTTTGACAACAAAGTTATCTTGAAAACTTGTGGCGGCTTTTAGTGTGTGAAATTTTCCGTAATAAAAACCTTGAAACTTATGAAATTATTTTTATTATTATTTCTGCAATATGTGTTACTTCATTGACATGTGTTTTCTGAAATCTATCCAGTTTTTGACAACAAAGGTTTCTTCAAAACTTGTGGCGGTTTTAAGGGTGTGAAATTTCCCGTAAC
>NW_024002192.1:0-2071 GCF_014805625.2 Glossina fuscipes | reverse complement strand
ACCGCTTCAACTGAAGGGATATAAACCACCTATGCATACGCTTTGGCTTTTAAACTTGCAAACTTTGTCATGATTCTCCCGGCATTCTCGTCTTTCATCGGACCTAATACTTTTTTGTTATTAGGTATTATATTATGTATATTGCCGGGTAGGTAATCTGATGTGTCAAATTTATTAGGATTATTTTTAATAATGTCATATATGTTACCTTCAGACCTTTCGCCCTGGTTAAGTAAAAAGTTATAATAAAAATCATACATCAACCACTTAGAAAGTTCTAACACAGTTACCCCCACATATACCAGTTTATCTTGAATAATTTCCAATTTACTTAGCTTAACTCCATATAACCCATTATCGAATATTTCGATGCCCTTGAAGTTAGGTTTGGCTATGAGAGCTCTATATGCTTCAGAATTCCTTCTGTTCTCATAACTATTTACTAAGCGAACGTCCCGACGATTTTCAACATTTTCCATGGTTTTCCCATACACAGCATTATTCATTAGCTTATAGAGGTTCTTCTCAAATTCATTGTTGGCAACTTTTTTTCTATTGGTGTTTACATTAATGTAGGGCTCTAACCAAGCTCTTTGGCTAAATTTTAGTATTCTGTGAATGCATTTTAACTGCAACCCGTGTTGCAAGCAGAGGAGCAAATTTTTTCAATGAATCTTATAATTCATTTTATGAGTTAAATCTGCTATGAGTTTTTTATACTTGCCAGTAGGAGGAATTTTATTGTCTGCAGAGAAAGGTAGGCAATCACGTTGATCATGAATATCAGTCGGATAATTTAGGTCAACTTCCAAAATGTAACCACTAATTCCCTCGATATCAATGGAGTAAATATCAAAATCTTTTACCTCACTTTCGCTTAAAAATAGGAAGTTTGCATATGGAAGTTTTTGAGACATGGCCCATCCGTACAAATTGTTTGCATCCATATAGACCAAATAATTTTCAAACTTGCTTTCATCATAATTTTCATTAAACTTATTATTTGACTCGGACAACTTTTGGGTGCACTGAGTAATACCACCTCGAATACTAGTTTTTAAAAACGTATGAATTTCAGGAAACACAATTAGTTCCATTTCAACTTTAGTATATTTCAGCATGGCATCGCAAGAAAGAGACGATGCTGTAACATAATTGCAAGGATCTAGTTTATATATTTCTAAATATAAGATCCTGAATTTCTCGAAAACATCGGTTAGTGTTAATACATCGCTTTCGAGTTATAAAACCATATAATCTTTAAGGGTCTGACATTTGAATGCGTCCCACACAGGATGGGACGAAATTGTAGTCAGCCTCACTACATTCGCGATCTGACAAATAATTATAGAAGCACTCTCGGCTTGGTAAAATTGGATCCTCAAGCTTCTTGATGTCGCTTACATAATTGTACGGAAAGAAACCCTTACGACTCATCAACGCAAATTTTTCCGGATTCTTAAATGCTTTCTTTAACACGTTAAACTGACTGGGCTGCAAATATTTAGCAAATTTCTCTAAACAAGAGTTTAAGAATCGATTAGAATCCACAAAATTCATTAAATAGTTTATCTTATTCCTTTCCATTACTCTCTTCGTAATTGATATATACATTTCTTTGGTACAAGGTATAACCGACAAATTAGACCTTAACTGCGTGATAAAGAGATGGATATCATTCCTACTTAATTTATGGAAGGTAACACGAAAGTAGGGTAGCTTAAATTGAAAAGATTTCCTACATTCCCTATGAATGAACCCCACAAATTCCCCTGTAAAATAACTATAGTACTTATCTTTATATCCTAAAACTATTTCCTTATAGGCGGAGCTTTCAGTGTTTTCCATCTCTGTTGGTTGCTCATTTTGCAATAGTTCATTAGGGCTTGCGGAATTCGTCCAGTACAACTGATACAGGTCGTCCATTTTCCGCTGCATATGACCAAGAAATTCAGCTATGCAGGTTTCTCCTAATAAAAATAAGAAATATATAATCAGATTCAATTAGTTACTTAA
Source organism: Glossina fuscipes (assembly GCF_014805625.2). Lineage (NCBI taxonomy): Eukaryota > Metazoa > Arthropoda > Insecta > Diptera > Glossinidae > Glossina > Glossina fuscipes. The sequence goes on along the minus strand of NW_024002192.1, from coordinate 55 downwards.
AAGAAAAACAAAAACATTTGTTATATACTCACCAATAAAAGTATACTGTTCATCA
>NW_024002191.1:0-1933 GCF_014805625.2 Glossina fuscipes | reverse complement strand
TCTCTCTCTCTCTCTCTCTCTCTCTCTGTCTTTAGCTCTATCTTCATTTGCTCAAAAGTACAAAATAGAAAAATAATTAATTGCTCAGTAGCAACAGCAGCAATTGTAGTCTTCCATCCTTAAGAGTATAAAAATGAAAATAAAAAATAAAGCAAAAAAAAAAGAAAAACAATTTAGAAATTCTAATGTAGCTTATTATAGTATGTTTGGTCACAGTTGAAGTTAGTAAATAGTAATAAAGAGAAAAAAAAAGTTTGTATAAAAGTTCTTTCCCGCATACAATTCGTATGTATGTATGTAAATGTATAGAGATTGTCGTAATTAAAGGTACAAATTTGTATATTATCTTCGTATTTTTCTGTCTCTTTTTCTCTTTCTCTCTCTCTCTCTCTCTCTCTCTCTCTCTCTCTCTCTCTCTCTCTTTATCTATCTATCTATCTCTCTATCTATCTATCTCTATCTCTATGTCTGTCTCTGTCTCTCTGTCTCTCTCGCCCTCTACTTGTATAAACATCTTGATCTAAAAATACATTTTTTTTATTCCTGTTTATATTTTTAATCTTTTATCTAACGCTACTATTGAGCCGGCCTTTTGATAATAAAGATAAAACAAAAAGAAAAAAAAAAAAAAAAGAAAATAAAAATTATAATTTTTCTCTTACTCAAATATAAAATATAAACATTTAATTGCATACGTAACATAACAATAACAGCAAACATACATTTTAAGAGTACTACGTGTTTTTGGATAAATGTATACGAAGGAGAAAATCTTAATTATAACAGGAATCAGTCACAATCGTTTAGGAATTATATCAAGTATTGCTTTAAATCTCTTTTATGTAATTTATATTGATTTTTAAATTGAAAACATACACAAACATACACATATACACACATATTATTCTACTATAATATCATAGACATTCAATTTAATCTATATGTTATGCTATGATTTCACGAAATACTAAGCCATTACCTGATGCATTCTCAATCCTAGTTTAACTCTATTTTATCAATTAAAGAAAACTGCAATTTGACCACGTACATGATTCACATCATTTGCTTCTTCTTCTTAATCTGTTTGTTTTTTTTTTTTCGCCCCAGTCGCGTTAACTATAGTTAACGGTCATACTTTCACTTTCGTACAAGATTTTTATCTCATCGACTAAAATGGAAATCGTAATAAACAAAGAAAAAAAAAATATTTTTTTCTTTCTAAAAATCATAAATATATACGAAATAAATTTTTTTATTTATTTATAAAGGCGGCATCAGCATCTCATAGAGATCGCTAATAGCAATCGATCAGTTCTCACGGTAGCAAAACGCGGATGAGAACCGGAAGTTTAGCTTAGCTCAGTTCCATTACTTACTACCTTTTGTTTGATCATTCGTTAATTATAATAATCATTTATAATTAATTCTTGCACATAATCCGGTCCTGATTTTAGAAACAGAGCAACATATTCAATTTTCATGGATATGGGTTGACTTTGCCAATGATCTCGTTCTTATTTGGATGCTTAAGTTGCAAAACAAACGAACGAAACGGATTGTATTTTTAATTTATTTATTTATTTATTTATTTTTTTTTTTTGTAAATGAAAAATTCTTTAAATACATAGACGCATATGTCTATGTGTTTTCCAAGTGTCCAAGTGATTATCCTTACTTATGGAATTGCCACCCAACCGCAAAAGCTAAGATAAGGAATTGGAATTTCTCAATCGATTTAGGCAACAAAGATAAACAATGTGTTGGATTCGCGTTCACAAACAATCTTAGGTTATATTAAAAACCGAAACGACCTACGAAGCGACGAGCGAACGTTTTCCATATGCGCTAAGCGATCTTCGAGAAATTGAAATTCGCATATCGATCTGAAAATGATTATGGTCGATCATCTAAAGTCCAGAAATTAAACGACAGA
>NW_024002190.1:0-1433 GCF_014805625.2 Glossina fuscipes | reverse complement strand
TGCACTATATATTAATCGGAATGTTTTCCATCATTTTCAACAATTTTTTCCTATCTTTCTGGCAACATGGCGATATCGTATCGAAAGAACGTCATTGGTTTGGCAGCGATTAAATTATTAACCTATTTTTATATTTCTTTAGCAAACCGCGGCATTCAAGGCGATGATTTGGTAGCTGTTAACCGCTATTGCTGGTTTTTTATTTGGTTCAGCTTACTCAATTGACGTCAGTTGCAGACATCTGCAATAACAGTTTCTTTCGGTTTTAGCAGTTCGTAATAAATTATACCTTACTGATGCCGCCATACGCACAGGACTACGGCCATTAATATTCCGCTTCGGATGGCTCTCCTGAACTAGCCAAACACCCTTTGCGCTTCGATTGTCGTAGTAGATCCACTTTTCATCGTCAATCACAATACACCACAGGAAACTCTTCCTTACTTCCCTGGCAGACAACGAAATCAAGATGTTGACACGCCTCGATATGGCATTTGCAGTCAATTCATATGGTAGCCATTTTTTCTCTTTTGGATCGCAAGTAAACGTCTAAAAACAGACGATTCAACTGATAAGTTGTTCGAAAGTTCTTTGTGAGTTGAAGCTGGATTTTCGTCGAATAAGTCTTGCAATTCGCTTTCCTCGAACTTTTTTGGTAGTCCAGGCCGTTTTTCGCAGTTAACATCAAAATCACCATTTTGACCAAAACCGACTATTGGGATATTATAAGTCTCTATAAGTATTTAATGGACTTTGGCCGTAAGCAACAAATATAATAAATGTCCAAAATGCAATTTTGAATTTTCTGAATAGCTCGATAATACCAAATGAAATGCGTTTCATAGCCACCACTCAAGGATGCGAGTATAGTTTTTTTGTTTGTTTTTCATAATGGTTGTAATACCCAAAAGGAATCTGCAAAGACTCTTGTTCTTGATCATGTTCTTGATCAGCGTGAAATTCGAAAGTGGGTAAACCATGTATGTCCATCTATATGTATGGTGTGGTGTTTGCTGTTGGTACTCTCCTGGTCACAAAATTGAAGATATCGACTTCAACCTCGGAAAAACCTTCAAGTTTTTGCACGCAAGTTGGTACGACGCTTTTCTGAATAAAAATTTAAGAGTTTTTGTTCATTACTCAACAATTAGAATAGATAGAAGGCCGAAATTTGTCACATTTACTTTACGAAAAAATCTACTTTGCGCAAATGTGGACAAAATCGACTATGGCCACACAAAGTTACAAGTAATTAAATTTTAATTTTTCCTCTTTTTTTTGAGGTTTTATGCTTATTATAACTGACTAGCTCAGTTACACTTACAAAAGAAAGGAAAGAAAAGAATTGATAAATAACTAACGGCATGTCTTGTCTAAACAGTGTGGTCCGTTAGCACCGTTCTTTTGGCCGTTAGTTTGACCCTGTTGGTCCG
>NW_024002188.1:0-1798 GCF_014805625.2 Glossina fuscipes | reverse complement strand
ATTAAGGACACTAAAACGGTCCACGCTTGTAATGAACTCTGAGTTATTGCGGCTATCACGGCTGAGGAACCACTCCTGTTGGACAACATGTGTGGCATAGGTTCCTATTTATTCATTCGTATTTCGAGCCGTTCGCAGTCGTTCAATCCGATGCCAAACAATGCTCGATTATAAGAGACGAGTTCATATTCATCATAGGTTGTTGGCATCTCATTTGAATTACAGCACTTTCCTTCTCTCGGGTCAAAGCGAAAAAGTGCATTATTGCCATTAGATTCTCCAGTCAGACTGTATATACTATTTTCTGCCACTGTTGCCCGATTAAAGCTATTCATTTTTAAAGGGATCTTCTGACACAGGCGCCATTTGTTAATTGCAGGATCGTAGCTTTCTAGTTTGGAAGTGCTCCATCCACCAACACCGTAAATTAGATCACTGTATGTGCAAATTCCGAAACCATATTATTATGCATTTGTGCAACGTAACTCCACCGTTTGCTGACAGGATCATAACATTCTGCCGTTTTCGAAGCACTTCTATTGCATCCACCCACTGAATAAACTAACCCGTTTAAGCAAACTGCAGCATTATCGTATCTCTGCTCCTTCATACTTGAGATAGAAAATAGTTTGTTTTTGGAAATATCTTAGAGTTTGCATTCATTCGTCGATGCATTACTTAAACCGCCGAGAAGAAAAACATGAAAGCTTTCGTTACGATGTTTTGATACTGTTTGGCATTTCCCATATAGATGACTTTGTTTTAACTGATACGTTATGTCTTCCATTACGATTTTGATTTTCTGTAAGCAGAGGTTCAACAACAATGTGTTCTGTAAAGAATTCTGTGCTGACAAGAGATAAACGTATCTGACCCGCAAGCTCCGCGAGATGAATTCTTCTCTTCTCTAGCTCGTGTTTCACCCAATTTATAGCGGCCTTATAAGCAATGTCTTCAGGTTTGACTATGCGTTGCACGTCCTCTATCAATTCTTTAATCTGAAAACAAAATTTTTAAAAAGTTACGAGTCAATCTGATATGAAATTAAATGCAAAAGAAATTTATGTTCATAACATGATCGGTTGGGTTATGTTGTAAAAGTTTCTCTATGGAAAGTTAATTAAAGATCAGAACGTGGTTCAGATATTTAAAAGTGCTTCTCAAATATATCCCTCAGGCTGGAAATGAGTCGGAGAGTGATGATGATTACAAAATTCTCACTTCAACTCCCACTATGTTGTTCCTCTCTACAACAGGTATATAATGCAGTTAATCACGCATTCTTTAGAACCTTTTATAATAAATTTCTAGCCTCGCATCTGTCTTCTAATCCTACATAGTTTGCAAGCTGTTACCTAGGGTTAAAGCTGTGTTCATGTTGCTTTGTTTTACATTCGCTGCAAGGTAGAACAAAGAGAAGCCCATAATTTTAAGGGAATCTCCAAACACATACTAAGTTGCCACAATTGTAATCTTCTCTTCTGCTAACGTGCAATAGAATGTCAGTTGTCCAGTTAAGCTGAGTAGTAAAGGTTAAAAGCGGAACTAGGTAACTAGTTTCTTTACCCCAAAGAGCTTTAAGAGAGCTAGAAAGATGAAAAAAAAAGCTTTGTGGAACACTGCGATGGAATCCCTTGTTAAGGAAATTATTTCAACGCACAATGGATCTAATTATTGCATAATTGACATCGTCAAAAAGGTAAACCCACGTAAACTGCTGGATAAGTAAACTCAATAAATGCCTGGGGAGCACGTGAGCCCCTACCTATGGGATAAAAATAGCATGAAACCGCCAAAT
>NW_024002187.1:231-3240 GCF_014805625.2 Glossina fuscipes | reverse complement strand
ATGTATGTCCGGGTATGAGCGTAAAAAATTTAAAAATACCCTGACACCGGACAAGGAAGCACAAAAAGAAAGTGAGAGAAAAGAACGACAAGTAATAGTAACAAATTAATAATGAATTGAACGACCGAAGGGCAACCGTTACTGAGAGAGACTGTATGTGTGCGCACAATATGACTGCGAACATTTTCTGATTATTTGAAATGACCAGCGAACACGACTTGTTTGATAGAATAATGTTGACATTTCGTTCTTTTTTTTCTTCTTCAAGCTTTCCTTTTTTATAAGATTTTAATTAAGTTATTCGCTATGTAAAAATACTTTGTTTCAAAGTTTTTATTATCTCATAAAAAAAAGAAGACGAAGAAGAAGAAAAGCTTATGTAAACTACGGCTTATGAGCACATAACGAAAACATTTTCAGAATATTTTCACAAATAACATAAAATTTGATAACATTCTCCCTTTGATGAATTTGTTGCGGAATTTGAATTAAAAAACAAACTGTTTCGGTTTCTGTTTTCATCCAATAAACTAAAAAATAATATAAAAACAAAACTATTCAAATGATTTAAATTTAGTAAAAATGTAGTGCAAAAAAAGATAACGAAAACAATAACAGAGAACTCTCCACAAACGTTTAAAAGTTATTTATTCTGAACTGGGCAGAGGGAAAGTTGTAATAAAACTCTCACTTTACCTCTTCAACGTGGAAAACAAAGAATTATTTTAAAAAAATTCCCACACAATATGGTCCCTGTGGCTATATACTCATGCATAGATTTAGTTTTCATCAAAATATTTGTTTTTTGAAAATTTTTCCAATACAATGAAACAAATTAACAAAGACATATTTATTTTATTTTATTTTACTTACTTACATACGAAACTCAACTGAAACAAATTAACAGTCGAATTCAGTTGACTCTTTCAAGTGAGTCCATCAATATTAAAAACTAGTTCAAAATATATAAAGAGAAATACGGGAAAAAAGAAATAATAATAATTATTAAATAATAATTCATGTGTAAATAAATAAAAAAAAATAAAAATAAAAAAAGCACGTAGACAACTAGCACATAGGCACATACACAATCAGTACAGTACAACCAAATTGCAAGTGAACCCCTAAACTATCGTGAACATGTAAAAGCTTGCCAACCGATACGGTAAACAGCAGCAAGCAATTTTGGAATCATAATGAGATATTAAGGTTAATACCCAACAATTGGTCTAACTAAGCACGTGTATATCTTTCTTGTAATGTACGGATCCTCTCTTTGGACCAACTCTTAATGCAACAAAGCGCGGATCTACCTTCACTTAAAAAGAACTCAATTTGCAAATTGAAACGTAATCTTTGATCGAATAGAAACCCTAAATCGATGGACTATTGAACGTTTTGCAACTTATGTGGGGCAATGAAATACACGGCACAGAATGACTTCCTTCTTAAGAAAGAATGCTTCTTGCATTCTTTTAACGAGCACCAGTTAACCCAATTATTTAAGTCAGCTGGAAGCTGATACGATTGCGATTCCGCAGAAAAGGAAGAAAACAATTTAAAGTCGTCAGCGTACATTAAGGTCTAGGGAGGGCTGCCTTGAAGAACGCCAGACGTCAGGGGAATTCTACAATAAGTATAATACTTAGCTACTCCTAATGCTATGTGTAGAACCAGAATGAGGGACGACTGTAACACGAAGGTGCCCTAAGCTCTGTGAAGTATACGAATTTAAGTGGAAATTATCAAAAGCGAAGTAGCAAAGAAGCATTTACGGGATATTTTGGCCCCGCACGAATCGAACCTGAGTCTTCCGGCTGGGGGGGCGAACGTCCTTACCACTAGACTATGCGAAAGATATAATTTCTATCCTTGGGAACACGACTAAACCAATATGCTTTGCAATATGAGTTGTTGAAGTGTTTTATCGTTTTGCTGCAAGATAAATCAAATCGATTTAAGCGCATTACTCTCTCTGTTTGCCTGCTTGCTTATTTGTCTGCGGTATGCATCCTTCCGGTTGCAAAGACGAAGCTATCAGCTTTAAATTTCACATGAACATGGAAAGTTCTTGTAGCCAGACTGATACTGGAAATGGATCAAGCCGGTTGGAGGACATGCCCACACCATAAAAAATCCTGAAAACTCTTCTGTTTTCGACACCAAAAAACTGCATGTTTACTCACATTGTAAAAATAGTTAAGTTGCACATGGATGGTCCATGAATGGTTCTACAGTATCTGTACAAAAATTAAAAAAACTAAAAGTATCAAGTTTTCATTTTTTTTTTTTTGTATTTTCTTTTTAAAAGTAGTTTAGATATAAAAAATTCGGCCACAGCCGATTAAAATTTTCTTTCTGCTTTTCCCGCACCAGGGCGGGACTATCCAACCTATAAAGCGAGAAACAGGCGCTGAATGTCATTTTGTATAATGGCATCATTTCGCCAGGTGTGGCTGCGCCTGCCGAAAAAGTTCCTTTGCCTCAATATGCCTGCACTTAGGCCTGGATAGATAAAACGCGAAAAGATAAACACATATTCCAGGGTATCTTATATATGCCAATAATGGAAAATCTATAAAAAACATGAAACATATGTAGCGTTTTTATGAATCATGAAGACAGTTGAACTTATCAAATCGCCGACTTTACTCAACCAAGTGTTTAAGACGTGCTTAAGGACGATATTTCATTTTTGCAAAAGAGGAATAATCAAACTTGAAGAAAATGATAACTAAATTTCAAACTAAGTGACGCGACACTTGAATTTGAAATTGAGTTTGAGTTTGAAAGGTAGTGGTACATGCTTCATCTCAGCTTGCAGCGCTCTTCGATAAAATCTCTGATGGTTTCAAAACTTTCTTTTTCATTTCATCCTCGTTTTTTTAACTTCAACTTTTCGTTTATGTGATTTTAAATAGAATTTCTAATACGCATAAGTAATAGGAAACTTAACTTGTTGTTCTTTATTGTTATCGTTATCGTTATTATTATTGCTGTTGTTGTCGT
>NW_024002187.1:0-131 GCF_014805625.2 Glossina fuscipes | reverse complement strand
TTGTCGTTGTCGTTGTCGTTGTCGTTGTCGTAGCGGCGAAATAATTTTACATTAAAAACTTTTTACCTTTTACTTACTTGTGCCTTCCCACCTCCTTTCTCACAGAAATTAATCTTATAGTCACCATAAAT
>NW_024002186.1:3553-5686 GCF_014805625.2 Glossina fuscipes | reverse complement strand
CCAACGAAACACATCGAATATGATTATAATCAGCCTTAGTTTTTCTTGCGAACCTTGTGCATTGGAATTTAAGATTAAAGACGTTAAATAGCTCATATTTTTACTTTAACATGCTCTGCACAATCGCGATAATAAAGTTAGAAGGACTAAGCGTAAATAAAGAAACCCGCAAGAGCTCCTACTCATTCACCTTGACATTTATTTATGCCTTATATAAATTCAAAGTCTTTGCAGAAAATTTCAACAAATTCCTAAAAATTTTTCGAAATTGTAGATGAACCGTTTGAAAATAAGCCTTTCTAAATGATTTTTTTTCCTTATCTCCGAGCAGTTGAAAGGTGTTCTTTATCCATGCTTATGTAAAACACAATTCGTTATTGATTTTGAAAAAATTTTCCCTTTCAACTTACCAGATGGTATAAATTTCTGAACCTTGACTTCTTATTCATTTTGACTATATGGAAGGAAATCACACACATTTTATAATAATTATCAAATGAATTTCCGCTTTATTTATTGCAAAAACCAGCGATTATCTTATAATCTGGTTTAGCAAATTTTATATTCAAAGCCGACAAGGGGATGGTTGATAGTATTTTACAATGTTTAAATTATCTGAAATATAAAAAAGTATGTAAATCGTTATATGAAAAACGGTACTATTCAAATATCATTTTTCTATTAAAATTACCGAAAAAGACAAAAAAAATAATATACACTTATGCAATATATGCAATATTCAATAAATAAATAAAATAAAAGTGTTCTTAAATAATAAGTAAATAGTCTTTAACTATAATCACACGTAGAGTTTAAGTTGCTGAGAAAGTTACGAGATCATCGGAGAGTCTGCTTTTTAGATTATTTCATTACATACGCCTGAACAACAGAGAGGGTGGGGCTGAGAAACAACTTCACAAAAAGGGGTTGCCCATCGAATTCCTGGTAAATGTATAATTTAGCTTCTATCGATTGAGAAGACAGAGGTGGTATAAAATATTTTAGTTAAAACGTTGTCTATAGCTAGACGCTAATCTCTTTCGAAAGAATAAAAGATTTTTTTGCGTCTATGTGTAAAAGGGCACACATTTCTATTATCGTCATAAAGCAATAAAAGAAATATGACAAAGTCTAGCTGAGGAAATGTAGAATGCAGCGCTTTTCACTAATTTACCCGCGTCCTTTATTGTGTCAGCTACTTACGGTTTTAATTTGTCTCACAGGCATGGGACTATAAGCAAACTTTTGGTAATAATCGTCAGCTCAAGGTATTTCGAGTAGATAATAAATTTTCATCTGCTTGTAACTTGTACAAATAAACATCATAGATATGACAAAGCAAGATTCTGTTTGATTATTTCTGATATTAACTCCCAAAAACCGACAATTTCCAAATTTTTTTCAAGTTTTGGCTACAAAATTGTTTTGTTTAAAGTTTAAAATTTTTTTTTGGAATAAAAAATTCATATTAAAGTTCGTAATTAGACGAACAAAGTCCAAAAACTGTTTATAAAAAATTCTACGTAAGTAAATGTACAAAAATAACGTAATATACTTTGCCGTTGGCTTAGAGGTATGATTACTACTAAGCATTCGTTCCAAGAAATTTGTAAAAATAAAGAGGATTTTCGTGTGTGTTGCATTTACTTGTATGCTTTTTGGAAGTCAATAGCCTTACGAAATAATAATCTTATAGCAAGAGAAGATCGTTGCGAAATAAAACAAGCATTTGTTCAAAAATGACCTAACTTGTTTGTTTTAAAAGCAACTGTAAGCTTGTGAAAATCAGTTAACCCGCTGCAAATCGAAATACCGAGAGATCTTTTATGCAGGAGTTCAGTAAAAAGCCAAAAAAATTGGTATCGCTTGTATCCACGAAGGGAAAGGATAGGAAAGAATGACATTGCATTCCCGAATCGGACAGATGTCACACGTAAGCATCTGTAAGTTAGCAAGTGCCTACAGTTCCTTTTCATCTGCAGATTGAAACCAAACCTTTATAGGAAGGAAGTTAACATCAATATCGTCGATATTCCTTGTGAGGATTTACAGTCTTCGCATCCGTCACTGAAAGTTGGAGATACCATAAGTTATTCTTAAGTCTTGCAATATATTGCAATTACGGAAAGGGTC
>NW_024002186.1:0-3453 GCF_014805625.2 Glossina fuscipes | reverse complement strand
AATTACCAATACTCGAATTCTCGAAAGCGGTCTATACGCCGTCGAAAATGATGAAAAAATAAATTTGACACTCTATCAAAATGAACGTTTAAAAAGTGATAACCAATTTATTGCTTCTGGTCCAAATTTTTCATAATTTAAAAGATACTCTGAACACATTTTTCAATCCTGAACGAAAATAATTTTTATTTTTTCGAGTGTACTTTTTCCGATAATTTGCAAATGATTACCCGCCCCGGGGATGGTTCGGGTAGGGATTGGTCATATTTAAAATAATTGTAATCATATTATATCAGGGAAGCATTTAGAAACAAGGCGGCGAGAACCAAAGGTTTCGTGGCTGGTTATTCGATTTTATATAATAAAACACTCCGCGTGCGAGTTAAACACACATTTAACAAATAGCGCCTAAATACTTCATGCATAAATCTTGAGTAGATATTAGTTCCCCGACAAAGCATGTCAAAGAGGACTTGTAACTAGTGATACCGAGTTACCTGACTTCAAAGACTTCAATTGACTTGCCATTGTAATATGCTTCAAAAACTACAACAGTGCATCAGTTTCTCCATTTAAATATTGAATGTAAACCTTTACATGCGACCAATGTATGGAATGCATACATATTTGCATACTTGTATGTAAGCTATGTATAGATTTATATGTACCGGATATTGGGCACAATCTTTCAAAGGCTTCGATTTCAATTTATTTATATTTTGTTTTTAATACCCCGCATAGTATGGCCGCCAAAAATTAGGTACAACTTATTCTAGTTCAACCTTACTGCGCACCTGAGCCAACAATCGAGCAGATATGCCAGCACACTGTTTTTGGTAACGCTTTCGTTGACACCTTAAATCAAATGCGTGTGTACAATAAGGTAAAAATAAACTACATAACTTTTATTCGTAGCAGCATAATTGTTTGATTTTACAGTGTAGCGAGTTCTGTAGGGGAAATAGAGAGTGAAAAGTCTGTGTTCTTATGTCTTCACCTTACTTTGCAGCAATGCTTAACAGTAAGTTTTTCCAGAGAGCTGCCAAACAAAATTCAATAAAAAACAACTTTTTGAATTTTTACATGGTATAGAAATTTTTAGAATTGGCAACTCTACTTGAACTTCGACTTTTTTCCTCGCTCCATAAAAATTTTTTCCGAATTAATGTTTTTCAAGTCTTTGCAAATAAAAAGCTTCTTTTTGCAATGCAAATAAGCAATTACAGCGACTGACATTCCAGCTCCAGTTTTAACCTTTAATAAATTAAAAAACGGAAAATGAAGAAAAATCTCAGCAGGTTGCCGCTACTCTGCACGGCGCGCAGCACCAACTGCTACTACCAATCCTATCCCTGCTTATTCTACGTTGACTGTTTTCGTTACCAAGTGGCCGCTGATAAATGTTGCTAACTGATCTTCTGAACGGGCAAAACTTTTCTCTGTCTTTGTCAGTTTCATCGAATCCTTTTGACGTCATACTCCCTACCGGTTCTTTGGGTAAGTCAATTCCTCAGTGTTTAAGCTAGCCCGTAAGGGACTGAGGCGGTTAGATATGGTTCCAAAGTAAGACGATTTTGACATATTTGGAAAGGTTCATGGCGGGATAAAACGTGAAAGTCGTAAATTGTCAAACAATACAAAGAAAGAAACTCTACCTGAAAATTGTTTTGCTGTGTCCGGCCTTGAATAAATCAAGCCATTTTTCTGAGCAGCTCAACCTGACTGACAGTGACGCGTTAGGTGAATTTTATATTTCATCTTTTTTCTTTGTGAATGTCGACTTGCATGGGTTCAAACATCTCAAGACAGTTAGCAATGGAAAAGCTAATCTTCTTTTTGACAACGCTGAATATGCGCCTAACTTTTCAAAAATAATGACTTCTCCTCGAAATGAGATTTCTTATTATTCGAAGTATTCTAATATCCACGAAAGAAGACGAAGATAGAATCAAAACTGTGATGTCCGAAAATCAAATAGTCAGCCACCAGACTATCTTACCGAGACCCCTGCGATGACAAAAATTGCATTCCTATCAACAGTATTAAAATTGAAGGGAAAAGAAATCCACAAAACCATTAAATCCAATTCTCTAGTCTCCCAATGAATAGCTTCATACCATCTCTTAAGTCATGTTTCAAATGTGGCAAATTTGTTCAAATCCCCAGGATACCTTCCGGGTAAGTGTATCCAAACCAACGTCCGACTATAACGTTCGTAATAAAGACTATTCGGAAAGGAAAGAGGAAAAAGAAATTCAAAGAGTGGTAGTCATTCAAAACATCATCTTTCGCGAGTACAAAGAGAAGTATTCTGTAAACTTTTTGAGTGTTTTAGCAAAGACTATTAGAAAAACTATCCCTTTTAAATAATAACCCAACTTCATGCAACACAAAAATTGCTATCAACGACGTAAATAAAATCCACAGCAGAAGGGAAAAAACGAAAATGAAATCTCCCTCAACGCACACAAGACAATATTCCAAAACGGCAAACCATTATTCTTAAACTAAAGGTGGTAATGAGCTTTAAAATATTACTAAGAATTTTATATGGAAAGGATACGAAATTTTGGTATATATATCGGCAAGTTTTCGAATATATTTTTTTATTGATCTCGATGGGATGTCAATTTAAGCAACATTAATTTGAAACGTTGGAACAGCGTAATGTTCAAATAGACTTTCGAATTTATCTAAGCAAATTAATTTCAGTTTTCAAATTTTAAATTAATGACAAATATATGTAAGGAAGCTTTCGAAGTTAACGAAGATTTAAGGAAAAGAGCAAAAAGAGTTATTTCTGTGCTTCAAGTGCATTGATGATAAATTTTATTAATATTTTAAGAAACTTTGTGTTTAACTTATAGAATTTACCATGATACAAATAAGAAAAATTTAGGAATAACATCGTTTCCAAAATTTGAAATTGAAAGCGTTAATTTGAGGAAAGTAACTCACAGTTATCCCTTTCATCAAGCAAGTAACTTGAAAGTAACTTCTACTCTTATGAATATGCTCGGGTCTCTCGTTCGTATAGAATTAATTGGTTTGTTTCCAATGACCTATAAACTGCTTTGCACTTTATTTACTAGCAACGATCTTTTGACTTTCGAACGGAATTCATGTTTTCATTTTACTAAAATCGATATTTAGTTTACCCGCGCACAAAAAATCGTTGTTTGATTGCTATTGTGTTATCGCTGTTAAGTGGCGGAAAAATAGTTGATTTGTTTTACTTTTATGCCAGATTGTGGCGCCAGAGGCGAAGGTAACAAATTTCCTTCGATAAATACAAAAATATGTATTTAGACATGTTTTGCTTCTAGTAAGATATAAGAAATGTAGTATCTTTAAAAAAAAAAAGTACATCTAACCATAACCGTATAATTGTACACAAAAAGTTACTAAAAACAAATCAAAAATTGTAATAAGCTTGTGGTGAATCTTGGATGT
>NW_024002185.1:4106-6007 GCF_014805625.2 Glossina fuscipes | reverse complement strand
TCGCTTTATACTCTTTTTCTATTTTACCGGACATAACGGTAAACTATGATAAAGGAAACCAATGCCAATATTTGCTTCCAAATATCAAACGAAAAACATTATTTTTTTGGAAAGTAAATATTATAGTTGATGTTCGCAGGTAGTAATGATGTCACTTTTTGTTAGAATAGGAAATAATTATTAATAATTATTTTAATTTTTTTAATTTTTTATGCTTACTTTCCGTTCAGAGAAGGTAATAATTAGTATTGTAGTATGTCATATGTTAAAATATTTTGTACCGATCACTGAAAGCACATTTTCCTGGCAGCAAAAATGAAGATATCGACTACAAGTTTACAAAAGAATTGAATAATTGATCGAAGGACACGCCTGCAACGCACCAGACACTCTGAATAACTTTATTTTCCTGTTTTTGCTTGATACTCATAGAGTACACAACACACATGCAAATAAATGTTTACTTCTATTCTGAAAATGGAAAAAATCAGCCGCACCCACTTAATGTCATAAAATACGAAAATTTAACTCTTTTCTATTTTCTTGTCTTTTTTAGGATAACGGTGATGGGTATAAAAAACTCGGTCATGGCCGGCTATAAATTTCCTGCTTGTTTTAATTAATAACATTTAATTGATGCTTACGTCCGCAATTTTTTTTTTCCATTGCGTTTGTGTTTCGTGTTGAATAATGGTTAAAACCAGCAAAAACGCGCGACCCAAAAAAAAAGAAAGAACGTTTTGCAGGAAGTAGGAAATGCTCTTTTCGATCACACTAGTGGAAAAAATGCGAAACGTTTTTTTTGCATAGCTAATATTTTTGGTTGTGTCAACACCAAAACTTTTTTTGTAGTATTTTCTAGTAAAAAATAAAGAGCTTTATTAATACGTTAGCCAACACTTTTACATTGCTTATGATGAAAAAAAGTAGCAGCCCTCCCATCGATGTGAAAGATGTTATTTCCGCTTTTGTCTCTTTTTTTCCATTCTCTTTAAAAACCTTAAAACGTCCTTACTTTTAATAATGATTTTCATTAAAAAATGTAAACTGAGCCGTTAACAATTTAATAAAAACTAGGTGTAGGCAAAGGTTCGGTTGTTGGACGCCAATCAATTTCAAATGTCATTATTTGACTTACTCTTTCTACACTCTTTCTTTATTCTCACAACCTAATCTTTTTATGTGCTTAAACAGTGTCTATTTCCGCTAAATATACAAATATTGCAAGGTTGGTTTTTGTTTTTGAGCAGCTTTGTGGAGGGCCAGACGCATTGCAAGGCTAGGCGAGGGTTTTGTATAAATCTGTTTACCATAATTTAAATCTGAATAGTTGCTAAAAACTAAGAGGTATATGAGCTTCTTATATATTGTCCCCAATTTCAGGTTAACAGCTGATATAGATAGCAAGTCACTTTTTTTTGTGATCATGACCATTTGTGAAGTTTGACGCGGCGCGTTTATACCGCGAACGATAGATGGACCAACGGATCGGTTGAAATCGAATCAGAACCTTGCGCTGAATAAATATGTGCTTATACACAGGGCTATAGCGCCTCTTATATTTTAGAGTTGTAAGTGGAAAAATAAATAAATTATATAGATAATAAATAGGGTAAAAAAAAAATAAATATCATCAGTCATGCAAAAGCTGCAACATTAGCAACTACAACTGGATTCGTCAATCCATCATCGCATTCTTTTACTTTGGCCTCAACAAACACGGCGTCATTACTGCCGATCATTACAAAAGATTGTAAAATTTTGTGTTATCAATACGTTTAGAACCTTACCTTGTGACTGATAAAAAAATGAGTCAAAAATGACACCCTTTTCGATAAATATCTCAAAGCCTGAAGAATGTCTAATAGTGCTTTAAATGTTGATATAAATGATGATGGGAA
>NW_024002185.1:0-4006 GCF_014805625.2 Glossina fuscipes | reverse complement strand
GAGAAACAAGAAGACAAGCGAAGAGAATAACAAGCAGTATTAAACTTGATAACTTTACCACCATTTCTGACGGTCTCAACTAAAGCAGAATTACTTGTAAACTTTAATGAATATCCATTGAAGTCCCAACAAAATCTTTTTGTATCATAACCACGAACACCGTATAAAATTTGTTTTGCATATTTCTTGCAAACGCTTGCACGCATTGGTATTATTTGCGAGTCAAATGATAATTCACAGCATTCTTATTTTAACTTTTTCTTAAAAAGGAATGAATTTTTTTCTACGCGTTCGTGTGATGACTGGTAAAGCATTTCTGGCTAATCATCGTTTCGTGCTATTCACTGATCATTCAATGATCATATTTACTTGAAATTCTTACTGGCAATTTTTAGTGGACAAGCAAATTAATTCGAGCACTTCGAGGGTTAACTGCCCGATTTCTATTTCGAATTTGAATTTTGCTCGGGTGTATTACATAAAATGAGCGTACCTCTGTTTTGCTGTGTGAATATTAAATGATGGCAGCATTTCAGAGAATAGTTATGTCTAGCTTCTTATGTCCACACCATTGCCATAAGTTCATTTTTAAAAGAAAGCCAATGAGAACAATGAAAAAATTCGAAGTAATCGCAGAGTTAACTCAGCCGGTTTATTAGGAAAGATAAAATTCAATGTTCCTACTTGTTCTTCCAGAAACTTTATTTTCATACAACTTTGCCAATACAGCTATTGTTATAAACTTTCCTTAATATGCATGCCTTGCCTACGTCCTATCTAACTAAGTTTTAATCTTTAAAGCTTAATATGATGAAAAAGTTCAACTAAATATATTTATTATTATCGGTTGCCAAGCGTTTTGCATGTTAGCGTCGATTTAGGCGTTCATTATCAGCTCGGATCTGTACTGACTGCAAATGTGCCTTTGTCCTAGAAAAGTAAATTTTTTTTTGTTTTTGCTCTAGCTTATAAGAGTTGTGACGTTTCAACTTTCGTTGCTTTTGTTCTTATTTCACTTTTTACGCTTTAGAAAAGTTAATGTTAGGCTTAAGACTTCTTTTTGAGAAAATAGTTTAGCCGACTATTATTTGGTTGAAGCTGGGTTTTGTTAGCAAATAAATAAATATGTAACATGACAATTGCTTTTATCATTTGTGTTTCTGTGGTCGCATGCAAATTTATTCGACAATGGCGGCTTCTTAAAGTCCAATAAGTCGGAAAAGTATTCTTATTCAAAGCAAAAAACGGCATTGGGCGATAATGATATAGCATTAATTATATATAAAGGGATAAAACTTTTTTTTAAACTTTTTAAGTTTCGCATTTTTTAATGCGTCTGAAATAGACGCCGAAGTATTTTTAGGAATTTTTTTAAAATATTTGTTAAATCTTCCCTTCAACAGCAGTCACAAATTCCATGATACTGGATGTCGTGCATTTGAAATGAAAAAATTTTCGAATTTACATACGCTTGACAGCACTGAGGCTAAATATGTATACATCCTCCGCTTGACTAGTTTGCATATATAATTTAGAAATTTTGACGGATATTTAACAGTTACACACAATTACTTTAAATACGTAGAAAAGTATATACAAATTTCATCACTAGCGTATCAGCAACGAGTTAGCAATTTTTCTACATATTTTTGGTCTGTTTGCAATTTTCCAAATCGTTGGTTGCATGACTGACAGGTGTTAATTTGAAAAATTTTTTGTATATACATATATAAAAAAAACAAAAAACAGATTTAACTATGAAATCCCTTAGCTTTTTTCATAAGAAACTTGGTAGCTTAGTTTTGAGCTTTGATTCTTGTCATTTATGTATTTACTTTAAATTTGTATTTTAATCAATTTGCTGTATTGTCAGCTAGTATTCCCAAGGACTGGACCGATTGCCAACAGCAGATTTGTTTGCAATCAAGTAGGATAGTCATCTTAGCACTGCACATCTGAACTGCCAGAGTACGAGTCCTGTTAACATATGTACGAATGTACTGGGGAGACTTTTTGAAGCTAGTAGCACACCACTCAATAAGTCTCTCATCTGTCAAATATATTATACTATAATTTGTAAGCTAATTGTTAGGATGTCACGAAGTTGCGATACGTTGGTAACTTCCAGAAATTATGTAGGTCTCTCAATCCTGACGTCATGTATGTATCAGAAAGAAAACTTATTAAGTGATTTGTTTTCTCTGAGAGTGTCTCCATGAGTGGATCACGGCAAAAAATAATATATCTATCTCTGAAGTGTTTTACTATGGTATAGTTTGTCTAGAAATGATCGCGCAGTGCCTAGACGTAGGACATTTGGCTTATCGAATTCCCGTACACATTATTGTAGGGTAATGTTTTGAGTCTTGTCCTATCAGTGAGCCTGTATTCGTTGAACTAAGCGTGCACCCTAACAAATTAGCTGTCGACGAGGCTTACTTGCTTAGAGGCTTACTTGCTTAGAGAACGCGTATATGATATGATGATTCTCTTGCTATGTAAAAAAATGCTCTGAAGATAGATTTTCATTGCGATTTGCTTCAGATTTTTAATGCAATTTACTTCAATCTGGCAAATCTTTCAACATAGGAGCCATCTGTTCAGGGAATCTGTTGCAGAAATAGGTGCTTAGTCACACATTTGAGTGTTCATCGTCTATTGATTACTTTCTCACAAGTGAGGACCTTGACTGGAACAATTTGCTCAAATTGTTGCTCCTAGAATTTCTAGCATTTGTTAATTCTTCTATTACTATCTTCCAGTGTTACTAGGGTTGAATAGGTCATTTATTATAAAAAATTTAAGATTGCTAATACTAACAATTATTAGTTACTTACAGGCGATTAACTTTAGCTGATTGCACAGACTATCAAGCCGGCTTTCTAAACAGGACAATACATAATATTCTAAATCTTTTCACTGACTCTACATACTCACATAATAAGGGAATCGTCAGCTGGGTCCATTTCGCCGATCTCTTCATTTCATTTATCAGCGAGTTTGCTGTAAATTGCATAATCGTGAAAACAAAATGACAGCAAATGAAGGAAATGTAGCTTAGACTAATAAGTTTTGTTATCGCGTACTAATCTTTAAAATTATGTTATAAATAAGTTAGTTCGAGGACCAAATGAATTGTAAACTTCAGAATCTCATTTTTCAACCAAGTATAGTCAGAAAGTTGCAGCCATCGATAGTTTTTCGTTGAAACCCATTGAAAAACATAGCAAACTCTATTGGTTGGGCTAAGCTAAGTAATGTACTTAACCGCTTACAAACGTTACGGAGGTTTTGTGTGATTACGGCCAAATTTTACAGTTATATATGTTCTCTTACTTCTGTTTACTTGCAATAGATACATTTCGCGCATCAAGGGTGCATTATTTATAATAGACACTTTGCGGCCAGACTCTTGGAAGGATTATGCTAAGAATAAAAAGTTGCAAAGGAAACTTTTTTCTCTTTATAGATCTGATCAGCAGATCGGAAACTAAACACTTCCAGAAAATATCCGGAACAGACAAAGGTACCTGCGTTTTGAATCTAAAGAATGTACCTAAAAAATTCACTACGATTTACAATGTCAGTTAGAAAAAGGGGCAAAGGCCGGTTTGTGATAACATTGAACATGAATAAAAACTCAGCACAAGTAAAGTTAAGAAAAATTAACTCCATAAAATTATAAACAGAATATCGGTTAGAGCCGGACGTTGTATACCTACCACACCATTTAATTACCGCGCTGAGGTAGGATAAAATTGCTATAGGGAGCTATTATTACTAGATTTATATAATTTTGCAAGTTCTGGGTGAATTACTAGCGGGTTTTATTTCTTCTTGTAGGCGTTAAAGTTGGCGGGGAGAACAGAAATTTCTCGGAGTCTTTTTGCCTTCAATAATAAATGTCGTTAGGAATTTTCAATTCAGAAAAATAGGATGAATAAATATTGAAAGAAAGTAGTTTCTGTTCGTTCCCGTTGAAGGCATCATGATTTACACAACCAAG
>NW_024002184.1:365-3893 GCF_014805625.2 Glossina fuscipes | reverse complement strand
TTTCTAGATTTTTACTTAAACTCAAACAAGATTGATTTTTGTATCTTAAGTGAAGTTTTTCTGAAAGATGAAAACTGTTTCGAAGTTAAAGTTTCGAATTATGCCTCAGCCATCAAATGCCGAAATGATGGCTATGGTGGTGTTAGTATATTAGTTAAGAAAGGTGTCAATTTCAGACGTTTTCCCTTTAACTTTGCCGTTGACATCATCATCATCAAAACCATCAACCTGAAAGCGAATGTTTTCATAGCCTCATGCTACTTTCCACCCAGTCTCGATGTGCAAACCTTTCGTGATGGGATTCAGAGATTATGCGACTTTCTTGACGGTGAACAAAATGTGATTCTAGCTGGAGATTTCAATGCAAGACACCGCCTGTATGACGATCAAGTCTCTACCAACAAAGGCAAAATCCTTGTAAATGCCATCAATTCCAGCAGTTTCAGTGTCTTAAATAACGGCAATACTACCTTTCACTGTAACCGAAGCGATCGCACGGCTAGCAGTGTCTTGGATCTAACTTTCTCTAACTCAACTATTTTATCTTTCAAATGGAACACGTCCAATGTTTCTATTGGCAAAAGTCAGCACTCCCCCATTATATTCCACAGTTGTAACAATTCCGTCAAGAAAATAGAAAATTTCATTTCACGCAACTTCCTTATGGACCGTCTGTCTAAAGTTGATCTTCCTTCTGATTTATCATCAATTCAAAGTGCCTTTCAGTCTGTGATCATGTCTGCTAGAACCAACTTCCCTGACATTGAGTCCTTCTCACCTAAACCTTGGTGGAATCCTTCCCTGTCGACACTTTTCCGCAAATACCAAGCTGCAAGAAAAAAAATGAGTAAATATGCCAATCCAGCCAACTACATTGAATATATGAAAATACTGAAAGAATGGAGGTCTGCTGTTAGAAAGGCGAAAAGGGCACATAGAGCCATCGCTATTAAAGAGTTATGTGGTAACGGCAACCCACGTTCCTTCTGGAATTATATCAATGGTCATCGACATTCTAGTCGAAAATCAAGCGGTTGTGCTGTATGGATTGACCGTGATAATAAAAAATACCTAGATATGCTCAAGAGCTACATTCCAATTGTTAATCCTATTACAATGCCTTCAATTCCTTTTAGTAGTATCAGTAACACACCCTTTTCATTGCATGAGCTAATGTATGTTTTACATTCCAGAAAGAGAGCTACTGCTGCAGGTTGTGACGGAGTCAACATGCTCACAGCACTGTCTGGAGGAAGCTTTAGCATGCTTTAATTAACAACTGCTGGTCCACCAACTTTATACCCTCTGATTTGCCTTGCATCAAAATAGTTCCCATTCCCAAGCCAGGTAAAGACTTAAATGATTTAAGGAGCTTCAGACCAATTTCACTAATATCTGTATTCATAAAGACCATCAACCTCATGGTTAAGGAGAGACTAACTGCTTTCCTGAAAACTAAGAACATTATTCCAGCTCGGTCTTACGCCTATCAAAACCGCAAATCTACGTATATGTGCGTTAATGAATTGTGTTTTCTCATAGCCAGTTTAAAAAAAGCAGGGAAAAAGGTTGTCATGCTCTCCCTGGACATTAGCAAAGCCTATGACTGTGTCAACTTGATTAAGCTTGGTAGAATTCTCCTAAACTTTTCGATTCCTCTTCAAATGCGGCTGTGGATACTTAATTTTTTATCCAAGCGTGTGTTGGTGATGGGTACCGAAAAAGTTGAAATATGCAGTGGTATCCCACAAGGCAGTTATTTAAGCCCCATACTCTTCAATTTATACGCAGCTTCTTTGCATGATCTTCAAGATGACAAAACTCACTTTTTTCAATATGCAGACGATTTTCTAATCGTATCTGCGGACTCATCTTTTCCAGCAGCTGTCAATAACCTCTCGATGAAAGCGAACTTGTTTTTCGATGCATGCGCTGATCGTAATTTATATTTTAACCCCAGCAAGACAAACACTATTTATTTTGCCAAAGGTTCTAAACGTGAAATCAGACTTCTTATCAAAGGTACCCAAGTTAATCAGGTAAAATCTCTTCGATTTCTTAGGAGAATTTTAAATGACAGCTTAACCTTTTGTGGGCAATATGAAAAGGCGTTTAAAGATTGTCAGTCTGGATGCAACATCATCAAACTCATGACAAACAATCAGGCAGGCTTGCCTTCCAAAAATGCTTTGAACGTTTACAAATCTCTAGTCAGGTCCAAAATTGAATTTGGACATTCCACATGTTGCAATTTCCCAAAATATATTGAAAAACGTATACAAGCATTTGAAAACCGAATGTTAAAGCGTTGTACCGGACTGACCCCCTCAACTCCTCAACATATTCTCAATGCTATATCTGGTGAATGGCCAGTTTCCAAAAGAGCCCTTTTTTGCACTGCCAAGGAGTTAATTAAAGTCAAGATGATAAATCCTTCCTTTTTTCAGGAAATTATATCTCTCAGTGACACTGTCACTTGCAGCTATACTTTTTGTTATCAAAAACTTCGTCATATTTTTGATAAGTTAGATTGAATTCCCCCCTTGAATTTCAGTACCAGCAAATGCAAAGTCTTCATGAACATTCTCGAACCAATCTCTACCTCAAAACAAAATGTCAACTTCTTTTGTATAAGGTTGTTATGCCAAGAAAAGCTCCTTTTTTATTACAACAACGGATATGATATATATGCCACTGACGGTTCCGTCGGACATAATGTATCTGGCTTCTCGGTCGTGAAACATCTATCTGAAACAATACTCCGACTCAAAGTGGAAGAGGAGCTTTCCTCTACTTTTATTGAGTTGCTCGCCATTCGACATGCTATCATGGTTGCTATTTCCGATGGTATCAGACGTTTTGTTATTTTTTTCGACAGCAGGTCTGCTCTACTTCTAATAAATAAAAGAGATGCAGAAAATCAATATGTGTTTGACATTCACAAGACGTTGCACGAATCTCAAGTGGATGTTTGTCACCTCGTTTGGGTACCTGGCCACTGCGGCTTTTTTTTTAATGTAAAAGCTGACTTTCATGCAGGGAGAGCTCGTGTTGATGGAACAATTTTGTCCATCAAATATACTCCCAATGAAGCAATTCGGGCAATTCGCAACCACATCCTTCAACAGCTAAACGACGAATTTAAAGTAATCGCGCGCGTTAAATCCAATCGTATTTTCTATAAATTAAATCCCACACTTCAATTCAAACCCTTCTCTGTATCTTCCTTTAATTCCTGGGAAATCAAAATTCTTTATAGACTCATGAGTGGTCACACTTATGACAAAGTTTATTTAAAAATGGTTCGCGCTATACCATGTGATGTTTGTGAAATTTGCAATGTTGTTGAGTCTGCTGAGCATCTAATCTTCAGATGTCACAGGCTTGATGGCATTAGAGATTCCTTTAGCTTCTTCAAGTTATATGGCTGTCTCCTAGATCTCTTTGCAGCAAAAAATGTACGTCATCTCGGGGAAATAACTTGCTTTATTAGAAAAGCTAATTTATCCTTTTAGAATTTTTTTTTTT
>NW_024002184.1:0-265 GCF_014805625.2 Glossina fuscipes | reverse complement strand
TATTACCATAGCATTGCTTTTCGTTTTCAGCCAAAGTTTGCAACACTGTTTAACTTTCAAGAACTCAACAAGCACAATTACACACACAATTACATTTAACATGCTCACTCCAGTTATTACGGCCGCTCTTATTTTTTTGTTATGTTTTATACATAATCGTGACTAAAAATTACAACAGTTTATTATCTGGACATATAAGCCACAAATCTATTGGCTTAGTCCATCTCTGTTCAACATACTAAAAAAAAAAAAAAAAAAAAAAAAA
>NW_024002183.1:0-4130 GCF_014805625.2 Glossina fuscipes | reverse complement strand
GACACTCTAGTGCGGCCAAACTAGAAAATGTCGCCTATATTCACCTATATCACGTGAATCTATATAAATTTTTTTTGCAAATATAGCCGAAATCGCGAATGGAATAGGACGAGATGGGTGCGAACAGATTGAATCAAGAATCTATTGCTAAATTTGCTCCCGTTCTCGTACCCGTACTTTGCGCTGTAACACGCAAACGAGTCTCCATGAAGTTTTAACATGCATCGTCTGAACGTTGAGCGGTCGATGAGATAACCACAACCAATATCTGCATGAAATTTAATCATTTATTACAACACTATTATATAGGGATAACATTAAGCAATGTTATTTACGTAGGGCTGACCATTTCAAAATAAATTTTAAATGAAATACATCTTGGGATATATGTTTACCTTAATTTTGCTATACATATTTATGCATATTCTTTGATTTAGTTTTTCGGTCTTTATTTCTTCGAGAGCTCGTGTCGAAGGAAGAAAATCATCATTGTCTTGACATGCGACTGAAAGACGCTCAAAAAGACAAACATTTTCGATCAACGTGGAGTTACAAGTTTTTTGTCCATTTTTGCCCTGACTACCGAATTTGCACTCTCTCAAAAATGGAAACAGAAATCGTGATGGCGCGTTTTGTTAGATGAAAACATCAAATAGGAAAGAGGACGTAATAAGAACTTGCATGAAATCGGAAGGGTCTATAATTTTTCTTTTTTATGTAAAAATATGAAAGATATATAAAATCGTATACGAATATAATTTTCAACTTTAGTCCAAATTTCTACTAAAACTGATTTTTCAACGCAAAATTAGCGTAAGATTATATAGATTTGTATTAAGGAGTTCGTCGTACGCTGAAAGAATATCTTACTTGTGTCCTCTTCTTTTCAGGTACAATGGGTGACAATATAATCGGTTCCGCCAGCTTTTTACATCTAGGGGATATCGTTTCGCTATATGCTGAGGGCAGTGTTTGCGGCTTTTTAAGTACTCTGGGGTAAGTGTTTCTTTTTATACCCAGTCGAGTCGAATAGGACTTTACTCATTTTGTCAAAACACTTGCAACACCGCGAAGTAAGCTGCAAGTTTGACAAAACCTCGGATATTCGCGCCAGCAGCTTGTTATTGAAAGTGGGACCTATCGGCGAAAAGCACGTCTGCAGTCCATAGTAGCCAGAGAACGTCTATGTTATCTAGAGTTTTTTCTCTTTAGTTACCTATTCCAATAGATACTAAAAAAATTCCACGTGTATTTTTTGAATGATTCTACCAACCCAGCACAAAATGCAAAAAATCAGCCACATCCATCTAGTAGTGTACAGTATCAAAACTACGTTTTTTGTTTGAAGATAAAGGCGGCTATGAAAAATTCAGTCATGCCCGAATATATTATTATTATTTTAATTTTAGACTAATGAATTGAATTCTTAGACTAAAAAAAAGACATTGAGCACTAGCAACACAGGTTATCGGCTCTGCCCGAATATAATTTTCTTGCTTGTTCTTTTAAAGTCCGTATAATGTAATTTGAAATTTTAATCTAGCGGTCGACTATTTCAATACAATAACGTTACTATGGTTTTTATGCTCTTCTGTTTCCTACATTATTTGTATCTCCCATTATTGTATTCAACGCTTTAAAGTGTTTTAATACTCGCGCATAAGGTTTCTTTGTATCTTATTGCTTAGTTTGAGATGATAGCTCTGACTTGCTCACACAATTTCGGGTCGTCAACTATTGTGAAAATTGAATTCTTCCTCTTGATCACACAATTTCGGGTCGTCAAATATCGTGAAATTTCATTTCTTCCTCTTGCTCACACAATTTCAGGTCGTCAAATATTGTGAGAATTCAAGCATGAACATATTTAAAATCGATTAGAAAAGCCAAAAGAAGTCACCGTGCCCTTGTTGTCGAAGAGCTGTGCGCAAATAGCAATACAAAACCTTTCTGGAAATTTTGAAATAATCATCGTACCACAAAAAAGAAATACAAACACCCCATTTGGGATGATCTCAACAACAAATCCTACCTAGAATGGCTGAAAGCTCAAGTTCGCTCGATCCAAACCTCTTTACTTAACTCTCGGATGGATAACATCTCTCCATTCTCCCTTGATGAACTCATGCACGTCCTTAAGTTGAAAAAGAAATCCACAGCAGCAGTCCATGACGGAATCAAATATGATATGATAACGGTCGTTCCCGTGCCAAGCCTTCTAACCCTGCTATCTGCTATAAATGAGCGCTAGATGACCAACTCGTTTCCCACTGTTTGGCGTACAATTAAAACAGTGCCCATTCCTAAACTCGGAAAAGATCTTGAAATATCCACTAACTTCAGACCCTTATCCCTCTTGCCCGTTCTTCTAAAAGTTACCAACCAAATGATTAAAGAACGACTAACAAATTTCCTGAACCACTCACACCTTCTCCCGTCAAGGTCCTTTGCTTACCAAAAAAATATGTCCACCGGTATGTGTCTTAATGAAGTCTTTTTCACAATTGCAAATGAAAAAGCAAATGGAAACCAGGTAGTTATGCTTTGCTTAGACATTAATAAAGCTTATGACTGTGTTAATTTAGTGAAAAGGGACCAAATTCCATCTGATTTTAAAATCCCGATACAAAGTAGGCATTGGGTTCTCAACTTTCTTTCCTCGCGAACTCTCGTATTAGATTGATATACAGTCGAAGTCTGTGGAGGTTTACCTCAAGGTAGCTGTCTCAGCCCAGTTCTTTTCAATTTATACACAGCCGGCTTACATCAATTACAGGACAATACTACCCATTTATTTCAATATTCGGACGATTTCCTCATCATCTCTGCTGGGAAATCATTAGTAGAAGCAGTCCGTAACCTCGACATTAAAGCCAATCTTTTTCACAGACTTTGTGCAGACTTAAAACTCACTTTGAACCCGAAAAAATCAAAAGTCATCCGCTTTGCTAAGGGTCCCAAAAAAATTTTTTACATTACAATCAATGGTATAAAAATCAGTCCGTCTTCCTCTTTTAAATCTTTGGGCAGAATAGTCAACTCAAGTTTAACCACACATGAGCATTACAGGGATAGCCTCGAAAATTGGAACACAGGCTCAAATGTCATCAAACTTCTGACCAACATTCACACCGGACTCCCACCTAGGAAAGCTTTAAACGTTTACAAATCTATTGTTAGATCCAAAATTGAATATCCCTACTCTACATCGTGCAATGCTCCTGCGTATACGTTAAAAAAAATACAAACCTTTCAACACTCAATCCTAAGACGTTGTACCGGTTTGTCCCCCTCAACATCAACATCAATTTTACTTTCCATCTTTTATGAACTCCCCGTTGGTAAGAGAATTTATCTTGTAACTGCAAAAGAACTTCTCAAGGTAAAAATCTGCCTTCTTTGACGAAGTCGTTTCCAGACACAATCATGTCATCAGTAGTTACTCTAACTGCTTCAAAAAATTCAGTAACATCTTCAATAAAGTTAACTCAATACCCTCCTGGAATAATATTATTCATGATAAATGCGTAGTTGAATTAAACTTACTTAATTCAATCACCAACTCAAAAAAAAATCGATCAGGGTCTTGTCTTCGAATCGCTTGTCTGCAAAAACTTAACCACTTCGTCGAAAATAACTTCAAAATATACGCAACAGATGGATCTATCAATTCGGACATCTCTAGTTTTTCAATTATTGAATACCCAAACTTACTTATAGGAAAATTCAAAGTTCTAGAAGAACTATCATCCACTTTCATTGAACTCCTGTCCATCAGACAAGCAATCATCCACGCATCTGAAATTAAGCTGAAAAAATTTGTAGTTTTCTCTGACAGCAAATCTGCTCTAATTTTAATCAATAAGTATGTCTTCGATATCTACAACCTTTTAAAAGACCCAAGTATTGAAAAATGCCACATCATCTGGATCCCAGGTCACTGCGGTTTTAGTATCAATGAAAAAGCTGACTTCCATGCTCGTCAAGCTAGGTTCGATGGTACAGTTTTGTCCATAAACTACCCCCCAGCGAAGCTTTTCTGCTAGTCAAAAAACTCATCATAAAAGAATGGAAAGATGAGTATCATGTTTTAGCTAGAGAAAAAAGTGACCGGCTGTTCTACAAAATTT
>NW_024002182.1:4359-7216 GCF_014805625.2 Glossina fuscipes | reverse complement strand
GCTCTTTCACAACAAGAATATAACAGCGCAATCTCTAGTCGAATTTATTCCTTTAGCTCCCAATCCGTTTCCTGTATGTTGTGGCCGCTTTAGTAGGCCAATGTACATGAAATATCGACCAGATTTCTGAAGCCTTCCCATCCTTAAATTCATTTCATTTAAGCGCTTTAATAAAATGATTGGATTGTTAACTGAACATAATGTGTCGTCAACCTGAATACCTAGTGCAGATAAATATTACGGTAAAATTTGGATCCTGTAAAGACTTGCCAATGAACTGCTTTTGAATTTAAATATTTTTTAAATTTAAACACTCAAGTTTTTGGAATTAACCAGCAGTTAATCATCAGCATCAGGTAATTGTTCTCATAATAGTAAACACAAAAAGAGAAAACTGTGTTTTTCCTTAGCTAATGGTGTTTTGTAATTGCTCTTTAGCAACAACAATATAACAGCGCAATCTCTAGTCAAATTTATTCCTTTAGTTCCTAATGCGTCTTCTGTATATTGTGGCCGCTTTAGTAAGCTAATTTACATGAAATATTGACCCGTTTCCTGAAGCCTTCCCATCCTTAAATTCATTTTATTTAAGCGCTTTAATAGAATGATTCAATTGTTAAGTTAACATAATGTGTCGTCTACCTATATGCCTAGTGGAAATAAATTTTTAGGTAATATTTGGACGCTGTAAAGACTTGCCAAGGAACTGCTTTTGAGTCTTACATTTTTTAAATTTAAACACTCAATTTTTGAAACTAACCAGCAGTTAATCATCAGCATCAGGTAATTGCTCTCATAATAGTAAATACAAATAGAGAAAACTGTGTTTTTCCTTAGCTAATGGTGTTATGTAATTGTTCTTTAGCAAGAACAATATAACAGCGCAATGTCTAGTCGAATTTATTCTTTAAGCTCCCAATCCATCTTCTGTACATTGTGGCAGCTCTAAAAGGTCAATGAACATGAAATATCGACCCGATTCCTGCAGACTTCCTATCCTTAAATTCACTTTATTTAAGCGCTTTAATAGAATGATTCAATTGTTAAGTTAACATAATGTGTCGTCAACCTGAATGCCTAGTGAAGATAAATTTCTAGGTAAAATTTGGACGCTGTAAAGACTTGCCAAGGAACTGCTTTTGAATTTAATATTTTTTAAATTTAAACACTCAATTTTTGGAATTAACCAGCAGTTAATCATCAGCATCAGGTAATTGCTCTCATAATAGTAAATACAAATAGAGAAAATTGTGTTTTACCTTTGCTAATAGTGTTATGTAATTGCTCTTTAGCAACAACAATATAACAGCGCAATGTCTAGTCGAATTTTCTCTTTAAGCTCCCAATCCGGCTTCTGTACATTGTGGCCGTTTTAGTAGGCCAATGTACATGAAATATCGACCAGATTCCTGCAGCCTTCCCATCCGTAAATTTATTTTATTTAAGCGCCTTAATAAAGTGATTCGATTGTTAAATGAACATAATGTGTCGTGAACCTGAATGCCTAATGCAGATAACTGTTAAGGTAAAATTTGGCCCCTGTAAAGACTTGGCAATGAACTGCTTTTGAATTTAAATATTTTTTAAATCTAAACACTCAAGTTTTTGGAATTAACCAGCAGTTAATCATCAGTATCAGGTAATTGTTCTCATAACAGTAAATACAAATAGAGAAAACTGTGATTTTCCTTAGCTAATGGTGTTTCGTAATTGCTCTTTACAAACAACAATATAACAGCGCAATGTCTAGTAGAATTTATTCTTTAAGCTCCCAATCCGTCTTGTGTACATTGTGGCCGCTTTAGCAGACCAATGTACATGAAATATCGACCCGATTCCTGCAGCCTTCCCATCCGTAAATTTATTTTATTTAAGCGCTTTAATAAAATGATTCAATTGTTAAGTTAACATAATGTGTCGTCTACCTGAATGCCTAGTGGAAATAAATATTTAGGTAATATTTGGACGCTGTAAAGACTTGCCAATGAACTGCTTTTGAATTTAAATATTTTTTAAATTTAAACACTCAATTTTTGGGAATTATCCAGCAGTTAATCATCAGCATCAGGTAATTGCTCTCATAATAGTAAATACAAATAGAGCAAACTGTGTTTTTCCTTAGCTAATGGTGTTATGTAATTGTTCTTTAGCAACAACAATATAACAGCGCAATGTCTAGTAGAATTTATTCTTTAAGCGCCCAATCCGTCTTCTGTACATTGTAGCAGCTCTAAAAGGCCAATGTACATGAAATATCGACCCGATTCCTGCAGCCTTCCTATCCTTAAATTCACTTTATTTAAGCGCTTTAATAGAATGATTCAATTGTTAAGTTAACATAATGTGTCGTCAACCTGAATGCCTATTGAAGATATATGTTTAGGTAAAATTTGGACGCTGTAAAGACTTGCCAGGGAATTGCTTTTGAATTTAATATTTTTTAAATTTAAACACTCAATTTTTGAAACTAACCAGCAGTTAATCATCAGCATCAGGTAATTGCTCTTATAATAGTAAATACAAATAGAGGAAATTGTGTTTTACCTTTGCTAATAGTGTTATGGAATTGCTCTTTAGCAATAACAATATAACAGCGCAATCTCTAGTCGAATTTATTCCTTTAGCTCCCAATCCGTCTTCTGTACATTGTGGCCGCTTTAGTAGGCCAATGTACATGAAATATCGACCAGATTTCTGAAGCCTTCCCATCCTTAAATTCACTGTATTTAAGCGCCTTAATAAAATGATTGGATTGTTAAATGAACATAATGTGTCGTCAACCTGAATACCTAGTGCAGATAAATGTTACTGTAAAATTTGGATCCTGTAAAGACTTGCCAATGAACTGCTTTTGAAT
>NW_024002182.1:1496-4349 GCF_014805625.2 Glossina fuscipes | reverse complement strand
ACCTGAATTCCTAATGGAAATAAATTTTTAGGTAAAATTTGGACGCTGTAAAGACTTGCCAATGAACTGCTTTTGAATGGAAATATTTTTAAAATTTAAACACTCAACATTTTTGGAATTAACCAGCAGTTAATCGTCAGCATCAGGTAATTGCTCTCATAATAGTAAATACAAATAGAGAAAATTGTGTTTTTCCTTTGCTAATAGTGTTATGTAATTGCTCGTTAGCAACAACAATATAACAGCGCAATGTCTAGTCGAATTTATTCTTTAAGCTCCCAATCCTTCTTCTGTACATTGTGGCCGCTTTAGTAGGCGAATGCACATGAAATATCGACCCGTTTGCTGAAGCCTTCCCATCCTTAAATTCATTTTATTTAAGCGCTTTAATAGAATGATTCAATTGTTAAGTTAACATAATGTGTCGTCTACCTGAATGCCTAGTGGAAATAAACTTTTAGGTAATATTTGGACGCTGTAAAGACTTGCCAAGGAACTGCTTTTGAATGGAAATATTTTTTAAATTTAAACCTTCAAAATTTTTGGAATTTACCAGCAGTTAATCATCAGCATCAGGTAATTGCTCTCATAATACTAAATACAAATAGAGAAAATTGTGTTTTTCCTTTCCTAATGGTGTTATGTAATTGCACTTTAGCAACAACAATATAACAGCGCAATGTCTAGTCGAATTCATTCTTTTAGCTCCCAATCCGTCTTCTCTATATTGTAGCTGCTTTAGTAGACCCTTGTACACAAAATGTCGACCCGAATCCTGAAGCCTTCCAATCCGTAAATTCATTTGTTTAAGCGCTTTAACAAAATGATTCAATTGTTAAGTTAACATAATGTGTCCTCAACCTGAATGCCTATTGCAGATAAATGTTTAGGTAAAATTTGGACGCTGTAAAGACTTCCCAACGAACTGCTTTTGAATTTAATATTTTTTAAATTTAAACACTCAAGTTTTTGGAATTAACCAGCAGTTAATCATCAGCATCAGGTAATTGCTCTCATAATAGTAAATACAAATAGAGAAAACTGTGTTTTTCCTTAGCTAATGGTGTTCTGTAATTGTTCTTTAGCAAGAACAATATAACAGCGCAATGTCTAGTCGAATTTATTCTTTAAGCTCCCAATCCGTCTTCTGTACATTGTGGCAGCTCTAAAAGGCCAATGTACATGAAATATCGACCCGATTCCTGCAGCCTTCCCATCCGTAAATTTATTTTATTTAAGCGCCTTAATAAAATGATTCAATTGTTAAGTTAACATAATGTGTCGTCTACCTGAATGCCTAGCGGAAATAAATTTTTAGGTAATATTTGGACGCTGTAAAGACTTGCCAATGAACTGCTTTTGAATGGAAATATTTTTAGAATTTAAACACTCAAAATTTTTGGAATTAACCAGCAGTTAATCATCAGCATCAGGTAATTGCTCTCATAATAATAAATACAAATAGAGAAAATTGTGTTTTTCCTTTGCTAATAGTGTTATGTAATTGCTCGTTAGCAACAACAATATAACAGCGCAATTTCTAGTCGAATTTATTCTTTAAGCTCCCAATCCGTCTTCTTTAGATTGTGGCCGCTTTAGTAAGCTAATTTACATGAAATATTGACCCGTTTCCTGAAGACTTCCCATCCTTAAATTCATTTTATTTAAGCGCTTTAATAGAATTCAATTGTTAAGTTAACATAATGTGTCGTCTACCTGAATGCCTAGTGGAAATAAATTTTTAGGTAATATTTGGACGCTGTTAACACTTGCCAAGGAACTGCTTTTGAATGGAAATATTTTTTAAATTTAAACACTCAAAATTTTTGGAATATACCAGCAGTTAATCATCAGCATCAGGTAATTGCTCTCATAATACTAAATACAAATAGAGAAAATTGTGTTTTTCCTTTCCTAATGGTGTTTTCTAACTGCTCTTTAGCAACAACAATATAACAGCGCAATCTCTAGTCGAATTTATTCCTTTAGTTCCTAATGCGCTTCTGTATATTGTGGCCGCTTTAGTAGACCAATGTGCACAAAATATCGACCCGATTCCTGAAGCCTTCCCATACGTAAATTCACTTTATTTAAGCGTCTTAATAGAATGATTCAATTGCTAAATGAACATAATGTGTTGTCAAACTGAATGCCTAGTGAAAATATATTTTTAGGTAAAATTTGGATGCTATAATAACTTGCCAACGAACTGGTTTTGAATGTGAATATTTTTTAAATTTAAACACTCAAGTTTTTGGAATTTACCAGCAGTTAATCATCAGCATCAGGTAATTGCTCTCATAATAGTAAATACAAATAGAGAAAACTGTGTTTTTCCTTTGCTAATGGTGTTTTGTAATTGCTCTTTAGCAACAACAATATAACAGCGCAATGTCTAGTCGAATTTATTCTTTAGGCTCCAAATCCGCCTTCTGTACATTGTGGCCGCTTTAGTAGCCCAATGTACATGAAATATCGACCCGATTCCTGAAACCTTCCCATCCTTAAATTCACTTTATTTAAGCGCTTTAATAGAGTGATTCAATTGTTAAGTTAACATAATGTGTCGCCAACCTGAATGCCTACTGCAGATGAATGTTTAGGTAAAATTTGGACGCTATAAAGACTTGCCAACGAACTGCTTTTGAAAATAAATATTTTTTAAATTTAAACACTCAAGTTTTTGGAATTAACCAGCAGTTAATCATCAGTATCAGGTAATTGTTCTCATAATAGTAAATATAAATAGAGAAAATTGTGTTTTTCCTTAGCTAATGGTGTTTTGTAAATGCTCTCTAGCAACAACAATATAACAGCGCAATCTCTAGTCGAATTTATTCCTTTAGTTCCCAA
>NW_024002182.1:0-1486 GCF_014805625.2 Glossina fuscipes | reverse complement strand
AGTTAATCATCAGCATCAGGTAATTGCTCTCATAATAGTAAACACAAAAAGAGAAAACTGTGTTTTTCTTTAGCTAATGGTGTTTTGTAATTGCTCTTTAGCAATAACAATATAACAGCGCAATCTCTAGTCGAATTTATTTCTTTCGTTCCTAATCCGTCTTCTAAATATTGTGGCAGCTTTTGTAGGCCAATGTACATGGAATATCGACCCGAGTCCTACAACCTTCCCATCCTTAAATTCACCTTATTTAAGCGCTTTAATAGAATGATTCGACTGTTAAATAAACATAATGTGTTGTCAAACTGAACGCCTATGGAAGATAAATTTTTAGGTAAAATTTGGACGCTGTAAAGACTTGCCAATGAACTGCTTTTGAATGTAAAAATTTTTAAAATTTAAACACCCAAAATTTTCTGAATTAACCAGCAGTTAATCACCAGTATCATAATAGTAAATATAAATAGAGAAAATTGTGTTTTTCCTTAGCTAATGGTGTTTTGTAAATGCTCTCTAGCAACAACAATATAACAGCGCAATCTCTAGTCGAATATTAGCCCGTTAGCTCCGAATCCGTCTTGCGTATATTGTGGCAGCTTTAGTAGGCCAATGTACATGAAATATCGACCCGATTGCTCCAGACTTCCCATCCTTAAATTCATTTTATTTAAGCGCCTTAATAAAATGATTCGATTGTTAAATGAACATAATGTGTCGTCAACCTAAATGCCTAGTGAAGATAAATTTTTAGGAAAAATTTGGACGCTGTAAAGACTTGCCAATGAACTGCTTTTGAATGTGTATATTTTTTAAATTTAAACACTCAAGTTTTTGGAATTAACCAGCAGTTAATCATCAGTATCAGGTAATTGCTCTCATAATAGTAAATACAAATAGAGAAAATTGTGTTTTCCCTTTGCTAATGGTGTTATGTAATTGCTCTTTAACCACAACAATATAACAGCGCAATCTCTAGTCGAATATTAGCCCTTTAGCTCCGAATCCGTCTTGCGTATATTGTGGTAGCTTTAGCAGGCCAATGTACATGAAATATCGACCCGATTGCTCCAGACTTCCCATCCTTAAATTCATTTTATTTAAGCGCCTTAATAAAATGATTCGATTGTTAAATGAACATAATGTGTCGTCAACCTAAATGCCTAGTGAAGATAAATTTTTAGGTAAAATTTGGACGCTGTAAAGACTTGCCAATGAACTGCTTTTGAATATAAATATTTTTTAAATTTAAACACTCAAAATTTTTGGAATTAACTAGCAGTTAATCATCAGCGTCAGGTAATTGTTCTCATAATAGTAAATATAAATAGAGAAAATTGTGTTTTTCCTTTGCTAATGGTGTTATGTAATTGCTCTTTAACAACAACAATATAACAGCGCAATCTCTAGTCGATTTTATTTCTTTAGTTCCTAATCCGTCTTCTGTATATTGTGGCAGCTTTTGTAGGCCAATGTACATGAAATATCG
>NW_024002181.1:663-3056 GCF_014805625.2 Glossina fuscipes | reverse complement strand
TAAGCTAAGTATACACATAAGCATATGTAAACACATAGAACATGTTGGCAATAGGACAAGCGAGCGAGATCCCCGCTATAAAAGAGCGGCACATCGCGCAGATTCTTGCATTTCGGTGTCATAGCTGCCTGGAGTACTCGCGATATTCAAAGCGTAAAAGAAGTGCAGGTTCCAAACGTACAAGTAAACCGAGGAAAACAAAACAAGCCGGTAATAGCACGACAAGTCGGGACACCTCGCTGGTTCCTTTTCCTTACCCCAGCCATTTCATACTTCCGTCCAGTAAAGAGGAACCAATAAAGCTAAGAGATCATAACACCATTCTCCCCCGAAGGGCCTGATTATTTATTAAAAATTTTCTTGCAACGGATTCTGGATTGACTGGGTATACCCTGCCTAAGGAAACTCGTTACAACAGGAAACACGCTTCCCTCATTTGTGAAGTGGCCAAGCGGTCTAGACCCACTGATTTGGTCGTTGCATTGGGTGACTTCAATTTGCCTCAAGTCACTTGGTGTAGCACTGATAATTCTGGTTGTTTGGTTCGTACTTCAATGTCTGATAGGGCTGTTGTAATCGTACCCCTAATTGTAATGGTAGACTGCTTGATTTCTGCTTTGCCAATTTTTCCGAGATTTACGTAAATCGTTGTCCACCTTTTAGTTTACCTGAGGATCCTTATCATCCATCAATATGCATTTCCTTTCATCATATTAATGATGGTTTGTTATTATTATTATTATTTTAATTTTAGACTAATGAAATGAATTCTTAGACTAAAAAAAGACATTGGGCACTAGCAACACAGGCTATCGGCTCTAATTATAAAAAACAATAATAAAATGTACATTAGATAATGAGCTTAGTAGTATTAATAAAGTAATGTATAGAATTGCTATTCTGTTCTGAAGTTGATTGTAGAATGTTCAAAGGGTTAATCGTTCCAAATGCAATACTTCTAGCCAAGGAAAAGTTGAGGCAGTCGCAGAGAATGTGCTTTATAGTAAGAGTTTGCCCACAACTGCAGATTGGGGGAGAAGACTTCTTTAGGATCCATTGGTGAGTTGCAATTGTATGACCAAGGCGAATTCTCGAGAATGTTTGAGATCCAACTTTTCCATGACATCATCCATAATTAGAGGAGCAGAAGCAGCATACTTTGCCGCTCGATCAGCCTGCTCATTTCCTAGTAAACCGATGTGACTTGCAACCCATAACATTATAATTTTTCCGTCGGGTGTAGTAATTATATTCCCTAATTTGTTGATGGTGCTCCATCTCGAAGTCGAAGGGTTCCGAATAGCTTGTAAT
Source organism: Glossina fuscipes (assembly GCF_014805625.2). Classification (NCBI taxonomy): domain Eukaryota; kingdom Metazoa; phylum Arthropoda; class Insecta; order Diptera; family Glossinidae; genus Glossina; species Glossina fuscipes. Next base: position 1,745 of record NW_024002181.1, on the reverse strand, counting down.
ACAGACAAACTGTCGGTAACAATAACGGTTTTGAGTTTGTTTTTATGAGCAAGGTTGGCTGCGTGAAGGATAGCTCTGGCTTCGGTTGTGAAAGTTGAAGTACTTCCGTGAAATATGTGGTTGAGAAGAACCCGTCCTGTAGCGTCTACCACCGCACAAGCAGGAGGCAGACCAGGAGATTTTGAGCCGTCTGTGTACAAAAGATTCCAACCAGTACTGTCCAATACTTGGGTTTTTTCAGCTATTAGATTCCTGAAGACGTAATTTGGAGTATCTTCTTTCTTGTGCATAGACAGTGAGATGTCAAAAGAGCAGTCTTTCAAAATCCAGGGAGGTTTAACACCAAAAGAGCGAGAAATTTTTAAGGGAATGCTCAATTCCTTTGCGATGCACAAACAATGGTCAATTGCAGATGGTGACTTTGGAATGTTCTTCGCAATATTAATCTTTCTTACGTCATCACCGAGAATGGATTTGTTTGAATTAAGAAGCTTAGGGACTATTTTAGCTTTTAACTCATTTAGCTTTTAACTCATACAGTCTATTTTCTAAAGTTGAGAGACCAGTTTCAATTATAATATTATTTATGGGCGTCGTCCGAAAAGCATAACAACTTGCTCTGACGGCTTGGTAATAGACCGGTTTAAGGATGTTGATATTAGATTTGCAGCTATTGCCACAAATTATCAAAGCATAGTCAATCTTGCTTAACACAAGCATTTTCGTAAGATAAGCAATAGTGTTAATATGCGCATGGCTTCTCCAAGCAACGTACTGTATGAAATTTACCCTTGTTAAAAGGGAGTTTTTTAACCGAAGACAGTGTGCTTTCCAACGATAATTGTTGGAAAACGTGAGCCCGAGAACATGGAGCGTCTGCACATTTAGTACTGGTAGGTCGTTAATATGCATCAGTAGGTTTCCTGCATCGCACATTTGTTTTCGACAAATGTGCATTTCTTTTGATTTTTGCATAGAAATTTTAGCTCCTGACGAGTTTGCCCATGTGGAGATCTCACATGCAATAGATTCGAGGATGTTGATTGCTTTCGTGTTGTCTTTTTTTTTTGTAAAAATGTATA
>NW_024002181.1:0-653 GCF_014805625.2 Glossina fuscipes | reverse complement strand
TTGGATGATGGTTTGTTGAAATGCCTTAATGTGCCAAATCAAACTTTTTTAAATAATTATTATGATTTTCATAAAATCAATATTGTATTACTAAAACATCGTCTTTCACGTCTGACGCTTGATTTCTCAACCGGTAGTATTGAAAGCTTATTGCCATCGTTCTACAATACATTAAATCTAGCTATTGCTGCATCTGTTCCGATCAAGCATTGTCGAGCTCGAAGCAGGTGTCCCCCGTGGTTTAATAAGACAATTAAATATCACAAGAATGGAAAAAACTCGCTATTCAAAAAATATTCGAAAAGTGGCTCTGCGCTCGACTATGTTGCTTGCTCGGTGGCGAGGCATAGATTTAACTCCCTCAACCATCATTATTACTGCAGATACCTTCAGTTCATTAAATCCTCTCTGTTTGCTAATCCTAAATTCTTCTTTAAATTTGTTAACTCTAAAAGAAAAATTTCCACATATCCCTCTCATGTTTCTTTTAATGGCTCTGATTCCTCGGATGATTTTGAAATCTCAAATCTATTTGCTGAGTATTTCCGACGAAACTTTTCGATTGCTAATTTCCATTTATCAGCAAACTACCCATATCCTATAACTAACTCGGTTTCAATACCTAACTTGGTTATTTCGGAAGATGATGTTTT
>NW_024002180.1:0-7417 GCF_014805625.2 Glossina fuscipes | reverse complement strand
GGGGGCGTATGTAAAAACAATGTAAAATGAAATGCATATAAAAAAGTTTTTCTTACCTGAAAAATTAAGAAAAATATTTCCATTTATTTAAAATTCTTTTTTAATTTCATTAAAAAAACAAAGCAATTAGAAGTTTTCGTAGCAGTTAGCAGACCAACTAAGCTTATGTTGTTTCGCTTCATTGCATTGGTTAATAAGCGCTAACAAGAATTGTGTAAATGGTTTTGCGATACCACAACACTTGTGGTCCACGCTAGATGTACATCAACACTCAGAAGTGTATAAGATTATTATTAGTGATTGCGTGAATAATTTGTACTGCGATCTAGAAAATCTATTGTGCTTTCCCGTACTCGTAGCCCTCCAGTTTGAGCATTCGTGTAAATCCCTCTTTTTTCTTTTCTAGCCCAATACTGATAAAATATACTAAACAAACACATGGTCTGTGATTCGCGAGGGCACGTCTCACTTGTCCTTTGCAAAATCTGCATGAAGCGGCATCCACTATACCCATATGATGACCAGTTTATAAGCCTGAGTTCCAATAGTTTATGTGCTATGCCGGGTTTTTATGAATCTTTTTGATTACCGTTGTCTTGCACATTCCTTCGGGCCGCTCTGTTTGCTAGACAGTCAGATATTTCGTTGCCATCAAAACCCGCCAGACCAGGCACCCTTATTAGATGCACGTAATTCTAAATGTTATCATTTGTCCTTCTAGGAACTATAAAGCGGCTGCACTGTCGGAATAAATATATGTCTTCTTAAGCGTTCAGAGGCATATGCGGAGACTGCATAACCTTCTGCTTGAAATATGGAGGGACCATATTCCAATGATATAGCCTTTTCAAAACTCGTACACACACAAACCCCAGTCCCAGTTTTGTCATTTTCCCATTTTTGGACCGTCGTTGTACTATTGCCTTCTTTCCACTCTGCGTACAAATCGTGCCCGACCCAGCCCATCCACTTTGAAAGCCATGCAAAGGGAACATTCCCGGCTTGTTCATGTAATGGGAGCAGCAAAGTGTAGTCTATTATGAGCTGCTAAAACCGAATGAAGCTGTTACTTGAGATGTCTGCCGACTTTAAAGTCATCGCCTTGCATGACCATGCTCTGACACACATTGCAAAAGCTCTCAAAGATGCACTGTCGCAGCTCGAATGGGAAGATCTGCCCAGCATAGTCACCACACATAATGCCTTCTGATTACCACTACTTCAGATCGACGGTTGGCCACGTTGTCAGTTTTGTAGCAATCTTTCTCAATACATGATTTGATCAATACACATGCAAGCACCTATTAAACAAAAGCAAAAGTTTTACTTTAATATCCTTTGATTGATTTCATACTTATATTAACAGGTTTGTTATCATATCAAGAGGATTGTTAGGGGAAAGATAATCCGCTGACTCGTTCCATTTCGCATATAACGAAGTAGACATTGTACTATCAACAAAGATTGCAGTGTAACACGAAAGCAACTAGAAAAATAAATAAACAAAAGCTTTTACTTTGGATGAAATTTGAGCGAACACAGACAACTTAGATTCGTCGCGAACAAAATGTTGAATGCTATGAATTATTTTGATTTTAATTGTATTAATTAGTTTACCTTAGTATAGTTTGAGGCATTGATTAATAACAATAATTATTAATGACAATTCAATTACACAATAATAAGCATTGCCGTAATTAATAATTAATAAATAATATGCTCGTAAGACTACATTATTATCTCTTTCGGCACAGTCGTGAACAATAATAAAGGTAGAGATATAGACAACATAGCAATAACGTACAATATAAGAAATAAGGCAAAGATCCAGATGTAGTTATAGGTTATAAGAAGCCTTTATAGGTATTTCAAATCAAATCGGACTTGCAATCATTTTGACATGGCGTGAATGGCCAAAGATGCCGTAACTCTACAGCGTTGACAAAGAATGGCCTCGATGGCGTTAAGTACCTGTGCTCAGGTAGAATTAAATTCATCGTCCATACTGATCTTCGAAACTGAATTTTCTCATGTCTCAAATATCTTGGTTTTCGGGCTTTGTGGTATTAAGATACTTCTGCGATATACTATCACATATACGCTTGTTGAAGACGCATCTGCCACACTTGGTTACAAGAACTTGCAATTTTTCGTTTGATTCGTGTAGTTTACCATAAACATGTCCTCCATAAGGAGAATTGTAGTTTTCTTAGAATATTGCGATGGGTTTAGTTTTGGTGGAATTTAACTTGAAATTATTGAAGTGAGATCCGAGACAAATATGATCTGAATCTTCATTTGTCCGCTAAGCCAGAATCTTCACAAATCCCGGGGGGGGGAGCGAGAAGGAAATTCGTGCACCATAAGCATATAAACGAATTGTAAAATCGTGACAATCTAACCCTAAAGGCAGTAAATAAAATACAAGGTTTGTAGTTATTCTTGGTTCTCAGGAAGAATCAGCAACAATCCGAACTTGATAGAATGGTCAAGTCGCCCTTATAATGCCTCGGCCGTATATCCTCCAAATGTTTGAGCACTGTGGTATTACAATTATGACCAGGCTTGTATCCCGATTGATTAGCACGAACTAAGTTCTAGTGTTCAAACGTAATCCAAACGGAAATCAAATGCTTTAAATACATCAGAAAGAACGCTAACTGTAGATCGGAAAAATGTAAAAACTTTGCAAGTTTCACAGAGAGAGAGAGAGAGAGAGAGAGAGAGAGAGAGAGAGAGGGAGAGGAAGAGGAAAAGAAATAGGGAAAGATATTAGTAGAGAAGGAGAGAGAGAAAGAAAGTTAGAGTGAGAGGGAGTGAGATACGGAAGGATAGAGAGAGGTAAATATTACTCATTCACACATGTGAATGATAGAATATTTTCTAATTATTTCAAATCGTTTTCAACTAATTGAAAAAAAAAGAAAAAAGAAACAAAGAATTCAACTATGAAAACAAACATTTAATTCAATTTCTAAGTCATATCTGCGAAACCATTGAACGTAATCGGCGAGTAAGAGAAAAAGCACAGATTTAATGCCTGAAAATAAAAATAATTTACGATGATAATTACGTAAAGACAAAATTACCCCCAAGAGAGATTCTGTTACACCCAACCACAACAGAAAAGAACAAATGAAAAAACAGAAAAACCAAAAAGAAAAGCAAAAGTATGAGTTGCTTGCAAACTCGGTCTAAGAAGAAATATAATACCGGTTCAAAAGGAGATGAAGGATGAAAATGAAAGAAAGAAAATTCAAAGTATGATGGGAAATAAAAGGAAACCCATTACGTTGAAGGACTGTATATGCATTAATGTAAAAATTGATAATCCCATTGTCAAGCGATAATTCATAAATGAACTCAAATGGTTATTAAGCGTAAGAAATATTTTTTCAAGGTAATAAATTCTACGCTAAAGACTTACCGAGAGTTTACTGAATAAGTAACAAGTTATAGGAAAACTATGAAGAAAATTTCTTACATTTTTTTTCATTTTTTTTTTTTTTTTTTTCAAGAAAATGAAGTGAAGAAAATTTTGTGTGTTTTTAAGGATTTATAGGATTTAATGAAAAAACGAGGCGAAGGAGAAAAAATTTATATGAATATGAATGAGTTTTCTTTCTCTCTTCTTTTTCTTCTTTTTTTTTTTTTTTTTTTTTTGTTAAATACGAATTTTGCTTATAGATATGCAAAAGCAAGTATGCAGATACATATATATATATATATATGTAATCATTATATGCAAATATGTATGAGGGCCATATAAATTATGCTGTGGTGATAAGAAGAGTAGCATTACTTAACGCTTTGCCAAAGTCGTATTTCCCAAAAATAAGTTATGACTTGCAAAAAATACAAAAAAAAAAAGAAAAAAAACAAAAAAAAAATTGAAAAATCCATTCAAAATGGCATTCCACAGGAGGAAAGAATATTCGAGGAGTGCGTTTGATATCAAAGCGTAAGATCTCAGAAAATGTTACTTTAAGTGAAAGACAAGGTAAGATTTTCTCATTAGACTTAATATTGTTATTAAAAATTTGCAAAAAAGCAGCGAAGCATTTGTACTGAGGAATACGTTTAGCCTAGAAGTAGACACCAACGTTCATTTAATATAAATGTTATCTTTGTGCGTTTCTGTGCCTGTGCCTTTGTCTGCTTGTATGTTTATTGGTTTATGTATGTGTATTAGAAATCTGAACGTACATATATACTAATTCTGGTCGCCGCAGGAATAAATTTTATAAACTAATACGAATTGATTTATTACCCTTTTTAAGCTGGCGCTGCTGCTCATAATTTCGGCATCAGGCTAGCAAGCGAGCAAGCAATCAGTATGTAGCATACAATAACTCATCCAAACCTAACGGTAATAGGCAGCGTTACCGTTTGCCTGGTTAACAAGCAAAATGTATTAATACTCTCTACATAGATTCATTTTTTTTTTGATTTAATCTTTTTACTTTTACTTGCAGGAAGATGCTCTCACTAGATGACTGGATGGATGTAAGTTAGATGGAAAAAGTAAAGAAAATTTCCAAGTCAAACCGTGTTATCTGAACCACTGGTGCATACTGACAGCGTGGTTGAGTCAAAAAGACCAAAGGAGTTTTTAAGCACAAGCATGTTAAAAATTCTTAAGGCTTTTCTTGACAAAGTCATCTAAATGCCTTCGTTGGGGAGGAAGTCTTACTTCTTTACGCTATTCATTAAGCGTTTAGTTTAAAGTCAAATCTAAATTTATTGCTATTAAAGATATATTTAAACAATACATCAACAAACGTACATTCATTACAATTTATTTGATTATTATACAATTTTATAACAAAACATGTAAGAAAATTGAATTTTCTTTGAAACGAATTTGTGATAATCGCTACGCGTAAGCAGTGCACAAAGCAAAGTATTTTGTTAATTGAAGTTATGGAAATTATCTCTCTGATATAATATTTATTCTTACACACACATCGTTTCGGAACCGCCATATTCTTCCTTTTTGCTCAGTTCGACCTTACTTCAAGCTAGACAGGGGGCAACCATCCAGCTCCTTTAAAAAGTATGAAGGCAAAGAAAAAGTCCACCCTTTAGAATGAAAGTATTCAAGTGCATTGGTGAAAGCTCTGCAGTGGAGGGGATGAAATTTAACACAAGTGTGCCATCAAACTAAGAAAAACAATTGTTTACTCAGATAAGATCATGGGATTTAAATGAAATAGCCTTACTTGCTCCGATCACAGTGTCGCATTTTCCATACACGCACTTCTGATTGTTGCATAAATGAACCGATGAACTTAATAACAAGTGCAGAAGTAAATTCTCTGCGTAGATTTTCCCCCAAATTTGGATAGACATAGTTTAGATATTGGCACGGCATAAAGATCAACTGCCTACAGATTATCTTCCAATGTATATTAAAATGAAGAGAAATATTTGTCAGCAAGCAGCACTTACAACACTGCTTGTTATTCCATTTTTCATTCCATCGAATGATTACACTGGCTTGGGGTGTAAATGCAGCATACTATAAAAACAACTAGCAAGGGGTCTGAGCGATTTCGTGAAAAAACCACGATAACGAAGCCTTGCAGACGTCTTGCGTCTTGCGTCTTCAGGAAAAGCAACCCAAGAATTGATTTTCAATTTACACTGGAAGCTTCTTCTAATTACGAGGTACTCTCTAAACCTGTCTCCTTCTGATTGCCACTGGTCCAAATCAAAGCAGTCAGATTTAGTTCGAAGAAGAGGAGTGAGAAAAGGCCATAGGTAATGTTGAGGAATATCTCGTTTATTAAGCTTTATTGTCACAAATCTATTTTAAATAAAGTTGAATTTTATCAAAAAATACAACGAATTGTTTTTTTTTTACACCCAATATATACTCAATCCGTAGCGATTGTTTATGGCAAATTTTTGCTCAAATCGTTCAAGTATGTTTTTGAAACGGGCAATGTCATAAAAAATGCAAATGTGCTTTTAATATTTAACTTTTTCCGCATTCACGTCTTATTATTGTTGTAACAAATCACTTAAGAGATAAGCGTAAATTGTTTTTTACATCTCTGCGACTTTTCTGACACATTATTTAAAAGATGTTTAGAGAGATTTACGAAAATAGAATAGCGTAGTATGCTTTAAGGCGGCATCATTGTAAGAAATTAGTTGCCTAACTTAAGCAGATACGGAGAGATGATCATTGTATTTGTAAATTGTGTTTAACCTAAATGACAGCCATGATTATTTTTATGTGCCTTTTGGCATATTTGATTTCATATTATTCCGATTTTTTTTCTCTTCTTATTGCCGTTTCGCTATCTTTATGACATCATTTACAAAAAAAAAAAAAAAATAAATAAATAAAGGAAAGAAATATTTAGCATAGAAAAGATTTCGGTAAATGTTTATATAAAAATTGCAATAGTAATGATAGCCATTCACTTTCATTGTTGACACAACGCATAATACTCTAAGCATTTATGATGCTACTGCCTGATGACCTGTTGTCATATTTTTAAATCAGATATTGAGCCAGTGCATGATATGTAGAAATCTTCTTTGACCGGTTAAAATAACAAGGAAAGCGGATCAACTTATTGTCAGTATTTGCTTGAATCTTGAGTCTCCCATACGTGTGAATCGTGTGGAGCTTACGAAGCTTTAGAGATAGAATAGAAATGAAAAATTCGATTCCAATGAATGCTCCCAACAGTCAAGCATACAAAACAAGATTTATTTTGTTATCACAAATCTGCTGAGTGGTGAACTATTGGTCTTCTTAAGCATAGTGTAAGCTGCAAAGACAAAGCAGTTGTCACCGGATGATGCATTTCAGCATTGCTCTCAACATATTATGTGTCAAATGAAATTACTTGTTCACTACATACAAATATACGAAAGAGTCTTTAGCTTGTTTTGTGAGAAAAACAGGGTTTTCGAATTCTTCGGAGTATCATATCTTTTCTCACACCATAGCATTGATAGCATTGATCGTGAGCAGCAAGTAACTCAATTATTTTAATTTCAAAATATTTTCCAATCTATTAATTTGATCAATATCCTCTGAAATTGAATGAAATGAAATGAAATGAAAAGCTTTAGAGAAATGTCTCGAAAACATCAAATATCTTCTTGCTCTGCCCCAAACCATATCATGCTATGGCATTCATACATTTAATTACGAATCATTTCACAATCGCCATCATTAAAGGGGATAACTAATAATATTTATTAGAAGAAGTAAAAGCATACCAACTACACACAATGAACAAAAGTCCAATGTTTGTATCGAAGGGAAGAAACATTCGCAAACAACATTTCAAATAACAAAATAACTAAAAAGGAAGATAAACACAAATATTACAAATGTAACGCGCTATGAAAAGATGACTTGGAATGCTCGGCAGAATATGTAGGAGAACGG
>NW_024002179.1:0-1407 GCF_014805625.2 Glossina fuscipes | reverse complement strand
CCTAAAAAAGAAAGAAAAAAGGTACATCTACTCGATATCTTAAAGTCATGCTTGTATTTTGGGCGTATTTCTACATATTACATATTAAACCAAAAATTTACCGAGTATACACTAAATACCTGTATGATAGTTATAAAAAAATAATGCATACTAAATGGAAGAATTCAATTGAGGTTATGTATCTTAATTTTTTCCTTATTTCTATTTTCTTTCTTTTTTCTTTGTCTTAACACAACTGGAAACTATATAACTTTATCGGATAAAAATCATTTTTTGCTTACATTTTTCAAGGTTCTTTCGCTGCTTTAGATTTTTCCGCTATGTGTCAGCTTTTTTACACATTTGAATTTTGTCTCCCGAGAACTTTTTACGATTTGTTTGTTTAATTCACCAAAATTCTATAACACTATTATTCCATATTATTATATCTTCATCCACATAAAAGATCCCCTTATTCCTCTATAGCGAGCAATAAAATCACAAAAATGGCTGTTCTTTTATAATTGGCTTTGTAACTGTCAGCTGTTTGTAAGTAAACAATTGTATTCGCAATTCATTTTCAATTTACAGCTGTCTTTTCCTGGAAATGCAAGTCTAAAGAACCAACGCAGAACATTATCAATCTTATTTACGTCTTTGACAGTACTGAGAGAGCGTTCATCGCACCTCTTGTGCATACACGTGACTAAAAATGAAACTTAGTTACAAAACTTAATTAATACGCAAGCTAACCCTGTACATAATCAATGCCATAACTCTTTTGCATTTCTTCGTCATTCCTTATTATACCATAAATTAACACACTTTTATATTTGCGTACTTATTTTTTAGAATCCACGGGAGTTTATTAATTAATTGGACTTAACTGAGTTTTATTTAATCTATATACAGGCAATGTTTTATTATTATTATCAGGTTTAAGAGTCTTTATCGCAAATTTAGGAACTTATTGTGGATGCGACTTTAAAAAAACATTTTGTTTTATCCACTTTAAAACTGTTAGGTTTAATAATGAGAATTTTATCAGTTGATTGTACAACGTTAACTTCTTTTAATAAATGTATTAACTCATGCATTACTATTCATGATATAAATAATAATGAAGACGTTTCAAGAGCTTCATGTTTTAATATTGCTAGTTTAGCTTTATAATGAATAGCCTTTTTAGCCATGTTTTTTCCAGAAGACATTATTTTGGAAATAGTGTCTATAAGAAAGTTTTTTTAAAATTTTTTTTTTTTAGTTTTCTCTACTGGTGTAACTGTGGCGCATTCCTTTCGTTACGTTTTTTATTCGATAACAGGGGGAATTCATATTTTTCTTTAAAGTATTTCAGAGATGAAGGATAAATAATACAGAAAAGGATAATACGATTATTATTTATAAAAATTGTAGGAGAAAGCAAAC
>NW_024002178.1:0-1157 GCF_014805625.2 Glossina fuscipes | reverse complement strand
ACATTCCATGATTTCAAGAGTCTTAAGATAACATGAAGACCAACTCTGTCAAATGCTTTTTCGAAATCAATTGAGAGAATTGTTACATGATTTCGGTCGGAAATTGTTTTGCTTGTGAAATAATCGATATGTAACAGAGCGTCGATGCATCCTCTACCCCGCTTGAAACCAACTTGTTGCTTTGTTATCAGGTTCTTGGATTCAAGAAACTAAGATAATCTAGATGCCATAATCTTCTCTAAAAGCTTAGAGAGGCAAGATAAAAGAGAAATTGGGCGATAATCAGATGCGATGGAGACAGTTTTTGACTTTGGAATTGGAACAACTGTTGCCATTTTCCACATGTAGGGTATATGGCCAGTCATAAATACCGTATTATATAGGTCCAGTAATTTCTTTTTACTAGACTTAGACATAGCACTGATCATTTGGTATGAGATGCGGTCTAGACCAGGTGTCTTCCCCTTCAAATTGGAGAGACAACTTCCAAGTTCTGAGGTAGATACGCTATTTTCCAGGAACATGGCACATCTATCGATATTATTTGAAGGAGATATTGGAGTCCGTTTATTTTCAATGAAAGCACTGGAGAAGTTGCTGTCAGAGGAGTATTCGCACCACACTTTTCCAAAGTAATTAGAAATCTCATCTGCGTCAGTTAAAGTTCCATTGGGAGTGCAGATGGCAGAAATTTGGTTCAGGTTTGAAGTCGGATGGTTTTCCATCATTTAAAACGCAAAGGTTGCTTTGAAAAAAGGCCTTTTCTAAAACAGTACCGCGAGTGTTGTTCACTGTTGAGCCCCAGATGGTCTTCCAGCTGTTGAAATCGCCGCATATAATTAATGGGGGGGAAAGTACAGAGAATAAATTGTAGAGTTCTTGCTGAGAAAACGATTGCGAAGGTGGAATATAGAGCGAAAGCACTGTAAATTTTATATTTAACATTATTTGTATCGCTACGGCTTGTATATTTGAGCTTAAATTTATGCGTTTGTGAGGTATACTTGATTTTATAAAAACACCTACTCCTTGTTTGGAATGTGAATTTTGATCAGCATTAGTAAAGTATCCAGAGTGTACGGAGTTCATCAAAATTATTAATAAGTCCCTTAATGTTCCATTGTAGAATTTTAAAAACTTTATTTAATTGTAATGAC
>NW_024002177.1:0-1475 GCF_014805625.2 Glossina fuscipes | reverse complement strand
TTTAAATACGACATAGGTAAATCGCGCGTATTAAGCAATGTTGCTTTAATGGACTTTAAAGAGTCCGATAACGAGAATAAGTGGTAGACGTCATTTAGGTTCTTGCAAACATATCTGATTACTAATTCTTCATATACGACATCAGTTTGTGATCAACTATAGACCCTCTTGAGAAAATTACAAATAAATTTTAAAAGATCCGTTGATCTTCTTTTGAGAAAGGAAACAGGGAAATAAGTGATTTCATAGCGAAAACTATTAGATAAGTAATAATTCGTTTAAACAGCTTTGGTAAAGCACTCAACTTGGTTACCCCTTGAGAAATCTACTTCCACATTTGTGCAATGGATTTCAACCTGACGGGAAAACGCTGGTTTTCGGTTCATGTTCTTTATTACGTCAATTGTCTCGTTAGAAAAATACCGCACACAAATTTATCTTTTCAACAATTATTTCAGTTCCAAATTTTCATTATCTATCATGTTACGATTCGTGTAGCACGGTCCTCTGGTCTTGTTTCCTGTTATATTTAATCGTTAGCAAAGCTCTTTTAATTCACTCTTATTCTTCTATCACTTTTTCATAGAATATAAATTACATTCATGAATTGCCGACTAATTCATTTCTTTATATTACACCTTCTATATTTTTTGCCACGACTTTTACTTCGTTTAAAGACGGGCGAATGCTATCGTCTTGCTTAGGGTTGCGTGGTTCGCCAGAAGAGAAGGAATTTCTCTTTCCGCACTTCCTTCGAAGTATTTCATTGTCACTTTGTCGAAATCAACCCTAAATGAGCATCGATCCTCTTTTTTCTATCTGGTCGGTCAGGAGGTAATCCGGTCTCGTTTGCTAACAACATCTTACGGTACTTTCTCTATTCATGACAATTTTAATGAAATTTTCTTGTTTTAGTTCGAACTATGCTTGGATCTGACTTTCTTTCTTTTTTCTGTATTTTTACGCTTTAAGGCAAATTCTTTTTCTTTATTAGTTTCCTTTTTATGTCAAAGCACACATCTTGCTATAGCTTTGGCTCAAATCATGGTAAAGACTTTCCTTCTTTAGTGAAAAGAAATGATTTGATTGTTTATCACTTATTTTATTAGCTTAAGAAGAGTTTTAAAGATTGAAGTGAACAATTTCTCTGAATAAAATATTTTTTACTGTTAGCCTCTGCTGTTAGAAAGAATTACAAATGCACTCTATATTTATGCTATATAAAATGTCATAATATAGGAAGCGTTTTGCTTCCTTACTAATAACAAGTCCGTCCGCAAAAATGTCTACCCGTAGACCCCAAGCAGTCAGTCTGGTTTGTCCCATACATGTCTTTTTCTTACTGATTATCATAAGATCATTGTTCTCCCGCACAAACCGTTGAAAATTCATTATATGTTATACCTCCAGAAAATGTGCCTAGCAATAAAATATATACATAAGTAGGACACATATAAACAATATACATAAGTCTT
>NW_024002176.1:0-4723 GCF_014805625.2 Glossina fuscipes | reverse complement strand
TTGCCTGAAATACTTATACATAACTTAATGCCAACTTACGTCTATCTTGCAGCTGCATAGTAACCTCAACCTTTACATACTAACAGGCAGTCCTTGCAACCATAAAAGTATAGCTTGCGACCAAAAAGTATAGCTTGAAACCACAAAAGTATAGCTTGCAACCACAAAAGTATAGCTTGCGACCAAAAAGTATAGCTTGCAACCACAAAAGTATAGCTTGCGACAAAAATAATAAATGTTTAATGAGAGAAAGAAACACACAGAGGAGATAGACAACAAACAGCAACGCATACACAAACAATCAAATAAAGCCAATTGCACAAAAATCCAATTGAAGTGACGCCATTTTGAAAAACGTCACGCACTGAATAAACAAAAAAGGAATTATAAGTTAAAAAAACTTTTAAGCAAAAGAAGAACCAATATGAACCAATATAGAGAACCAATGTTATCTAAGCAGCAGAAGAAGCAACAAAAATTCTTAAGCAGAGCTGAAAATAGAAACGCAGTCAAAAAGAGAATACTTGTATATCCCTCGACAATGTTTAGAAACTTCAATTGCGAATTGATGGAAACAGTTACGGCAATGCAAATCATAATAAATATATCAATAGCGACATATAGAGTTTTAGCAGGCAACAGAATACGCCCATTTGTTTGTTAATCTAGGTACTTGTCTTCATATGTTGTGAGTAGCCGGTGACTCCAGCCTATGCCTTTGCAAAATGTGCAAAGTTCCCTACTGTGGATTGTTTAAAATTAGCAACAACTATTAGCGAGCTATTCCCGTTTTTTTTTTACTTTCATATGGAGTTTGTAAGTTTGTATGTGTTTTATACATTTTATACATTTCATATATATACCTTTTATATCGTTTAAATAGGACGAGAGGGATTCGGTTGCCCAAATCGCAAGATGAAGGTTTGACTGACACCGGCCTGGAGGAAATGTTAAATTCACCGCCCATTGCAGAAGAGGCTTCAAATGGCACTGAAAACGTGACATTTAATTTGAAAGGTCTTAGTGAAGGTTTAAGAATGGCAAATGAGCTTGGCGATTTCTTTATGAACATTGATCCGTCTATGGAAAGATGTCTTATTTTTAAGAGGCAAATTGCTAATGCGACTGCTACGTATCAGTCTAAATTGAAGGTGCTTCTAAAAACTGCCAAGCAGGAGAAACTTACAAAATTCTTCAAACCATTAAGATCAAAGCCTTAAGATAATTAATTAAAATGTTCAAAATGTTCAATTAAATTGTTTTTTTTATATAATTGATTTTTTTTATTTTGTCACCTAGGAACGTATCCCCTATAATCCCATAATAAATTACCATTCCGTATTCACGGTTTCTGTATTCGCGGCATTTTTATGGAATGTATACACAGCGAATAAGGAGCTTTTACTATATTTTCTTATTCTTCGGTGATGATGTATTTTGGTACATTTTATCAAAAGTTTATATCTTCTTATATGAATCTTGTCTTGTCAACAGTTTGTGCGGGAGGAGGGTGATCATCTGATAATCAGTAAAAATAAGACATGTGGGGACAAGCCAGATTGACTCCTTGGTGTCTACGGGTAGCCATTTGTACGGGCGGACATGTTACCGGTAAGGAAGCAAAACACACGCAGTACATATATATATAATGTTTATGGCGCAAGTCAAATGCTTTGTTTGATCAAATGCCTACTCAATTGCTAATGAGTGCTGCCTGTTTTTTATATATGGGAATATCCGAATTTGGGGGTAGGAAGGTAGAACGAATTTTTGAATTTAGGCCCCTAACATTTTGATAAATGAGAGAAAATGAGCCTGAGGAAATATTTAGTTTTTTAAAAGGCGTTGGAGTCAGCATATTAAAGGTGCGTTGGTGAAATTCGTGGACGGATCTTTTCGAAATTGATCTGAACTTGTCTGTTCGTCTACCTATCCTCTATTCTCGTATTCATCTTACAAGTTTCAATTATTGAGATATTTTGATGAAGCTTAATAAATACATCGAAGGCTCAAGGACGAGCCGGTTTTTGACCCCTTTCGTTATTTGAATGACTGCAGGATGTGGTAGCGCATTCAATGATGGGCCGTGGTCCGCAGTAGTTTTTTTCACTTGTTATTGATAGCGTTTCATACGATTTTAAAGCACATAAAGTGGCCCTAAAATGGGATAGTAATGTCGAAATGCATTTGAATATCTTTATTGAGACTAAATTCAAGTTCAGGGTAAGCTTGCTGACGATCTGACGCTGACAATAAACAAATAAGGTTGGAGGCTTGTTCCCAAACGCTTTCATATATTTTTTCTCACCTGAGGTGCAGTGGAATCAGTTAAATGATTTCTTGATCGATATCCACAAAAAGATGTAAATTTGTATAAAAATTTCAAACATGTGAGAATAAGCGCATATGTTTTCTTACACTTCTCAATAAAAATTGCCTGCATCTGAGAATAAGCGTATTATGATGTACTTGTATTTACTTTGGATTGTATTTCAGAAAAGTAAATATCGCATTTTAAGACATTTTTTTCCTCTGTATTAGTTTGGGCGCACCAGTAATACCTATACCTTTCATGAGCTGTGGTTCATAATTTCTGACAGATAGTTTCTACGCTTGCTATAAAACGATGCACACAAAAGTAGTTCGTACCAAAACTCCTCGTGATGTCAAGGTACCTTTAAATGTTCACATACAACACGATGCGCTGGTATCCAATTAAAAATTGCCACAATTTTATGGTAAATGCTTTGTTGTTGCAAAGGTTAGCAAACATTTAAAATGAAAGGAAGGCGCATATACAACCAAAAGAATTCCATTACCTTTGATTAACAAATGGAAGAAAAATAAACCTGGATAATGAATAATAATCAAGCAGTGTAAATTTAATTAAATTAAATTTTTTTTTCTTTTTTTTTTAATAAATATAAAATAAAAAACAAAGGAAAGCATAATCTTTAATAGAACAAAAGCAAGGAACCGAAAAAATTATTAATGATTATTAGTAGTCAAGCGTAATCATGAATAGATTCAGGGATTTTGTGTCTATTTCATACGGTCTCTGAACATTGTTCATGCCCAGAAAATATTGACGATTATTAGTAGTCAAGCGTAATCATCAATGGAGGGCTTCGCGAACCTAGCGAATATCTAATAAGAACCTAATTTTCATTTCAATAACTATCGTAACTCCCCTGAAACTAGCAGAAGAAGTGTAGGTAGTTCTCTGACTCTGAAGACATTTTATAAGGAATCATTGCTAATTATGGATGCAAATAAGAAGATTAAGTTAAACATAATGTAGAAATAATTTTAGAAGAGTTCTCGATATACTTGAGCGATCAAGTTTGAAAATAAGCCTGATTTTCTGTCACAGGTCTATCTGCCTCGAAAAAAAGAAATATATATTCATTAATAATACATAGGAATTGCAATTAATTCAATCGGAAATTTTGAAAGATGATACTAACAGGCTTACTGTCACTTCCGTCAAGTGCGCTTTCGAGCTATTGAGTGAACGTAAATTTTTTTCAGTGATTTAAAAACATACGAAACTTTCGGAAGCCTTTCATCGTGACGAGGAACGTATGAAAAAGGATTTGAAAAAATTTCAATGAAATCCGTAAACAATTAAAAAAAAGAATAAAACAAACAATTAAAGAAAAAGAATAAAACAAAAAAATATTTGTTTTATGTTTTCTAAAGCTTTATGTTGTTCACTTAATATTATTATCGTTTCCTGATTTTTTCTATAATCACGCATAATAGTTGTGTAAATACGAGTTTTGTAACAAAATAAATTGTAATCATACGAGTTTTGTAACAAAATAAGTTGTAATCATTTGTTTTTTTAGAAGATCGTATGTTATTGTGAAAAATCACTATAGAAGAATTGTTAAAATCCAACTCAGTGAAACAATTAATCATTTTAAAGTTAAAATGTTAACAACACATGCTTTTCAACATACACAACTTCATCATCATCATCAGCATAGAGGCAGTACGTCAAACGAATTCGATAAGATTACTAACTTAAATAAGGTAATTATTTGATTTTGTTTTAGCCACAACTTCTTATGAATTTTTTATGTTTTTTTTTTTTTGCTATTTTTAAAGTCTTGATTGTTTTCTGATCAGGGATAATATTTATAAAGGAGGAATAATTAATGCATTCACTTATAAGTATAAATTAATATCTGAAGTCGTATTTCTATTAATTTAGTAAGGAAGCTTTGAAGTGAAGCACTTTAAACATTATCACTTTCGGGAAAGTTTGCCCTAAGCCAGATTTCGTGATTTTGCTGAAAAACATTGGCATTACCTTCAGAAGCATTGCTTGTACGATGTTAAAGCATGATAAGCGGAAAAAATTTTACTTGGTTTCACTGCAAGTGAAGTGATGATGACAAAATATTTTTACGTATAAATTAGTCCTTAAAACGAGTGGGCACTATAGTGGTCCCACTGGCGGCCAGCCATTGAATACTCTACACCACAGTTTGCCTTTTAATGTATTTTCAAAATAAAGCGTTTTATGGGAAACGGTTGAAAAAGTGATCCGATCCAAATCCTTTTTAATAGAATTCGTCCTAGGGCCAGGAACAAATCGGTGCCCCAAATCTTATCGAAATACTTCAAAGATTGCGGCCCACAGTTTGAAAAGAACAAAACAAATGGTTACACGGATAGACGGATGGCCAGAAAGACAAGCTTGCGTTCAGAATCA
>NW_024002175.1:0-1285 GCF_014805625.2 Glossina fuscipes | reverse complement strand
AATATGTAAAATTTATTAATATAATATGATTTTTTTTTTTAATTTTGCTGACTTACTTCGTCAGACATATTTTTATTTCTTTTCAATCTTTAAACTTTTTACTCCCCAAGAAAACGTAAGTGCTTTCAAAAATTAAACAGCCTACTTTTAATTCTTCTTTTATTGAACACAAGAAAATTAGAATTCAAATTCGAAAGCGGTAAAAAAGATATGATAATTGAAAACCTAAAAGAATTAAACTGCACACGTGTGAGATGCAATGAATATCCAGACCATTTCCTCGTTAAATGTTTAAGGCGTGAAACTTTTAAAATTCACTTACCTCACCCTCGATCAGTACATAGTTATCGGAAACTCCCCAAGTTGATATACTTCCCAGCACATATATGCCCGTCTCCAGGGTGCGTTCCCTGTTGCCGTTTTCCAGGTAGAGGCGGAGGATTGTTGACTATTAATATATAAAATTTATTAATATAAACATACAGATATGCATTGTACTGTTTATTTGGTTGAGAAATAGATTTTAGAATATGCAAACTCTTGTTATTAAAATTCGTGGACAGTAAAAAGAAAAAAAAAGGAGCTTTAAACTCCGTGTGACATTTGTGGACCTCTGGTTGTTCATATGCATATTTTGCCAGATGCTTCGAAAAAAAAAGAGCGGAAAGGAAGAGAGAAAAGAAAAGAGAATTCGGTAAACTCTCCGTTAGTTGCATGAGTGTGGGAAGTTTAAGAGATGAAAGGGCGCATACTTTTATGTGCTCTGTCAAAAAAGGATGTTAATCTTTCGGACAGTTCTACTATCCCCGTTAATTGTGACATGAGCTGTTCGTTGGAAAGCCAAGACCTATCTTCCTTCAATTCCAGTTACTGTTACGACTGACTAGCAGGTAATATTGGTTCTTGCACTATGGACACAGACGCTCGACTTGCTGCAAAGTTATTTCATTAGTTTTATTTTTCGTAGACGTTATGATTCTCAGCACTAATTTTAATAAAAGTACCGGTTCTAGTGAATAGGTTATCCCGGTGACTTCACCTTGGTTTACAGCAGTACTTGATGAATTCCACGTTATCATCTGTTGGTGTCGCGTTAGCTCTAAACCCGCATAGATGGTCAAATATCGGTTGTGGGATGTCATAGTCCTCCAAGTTGATGGCGGCAAAAGAATTCATTATTGACTGTAAAACACTAATCTTCAGCACATTCTTGGCGTAGAATAATTGGTACACAGATAATTCATGTCTCTGTTATTGTTATAAATTAGGGTTTGTTTTTTTTTTT
>NW_024002174.1:453-3020 GCF_014805625.2 Glossina fuscipes | reverse complement strand
TCACTGTCCACTGTTTCTTGTGAACTGCTTGGTAACTTCAGACAGACAACTTAAAATGCTGGTATAGAGTAGTCTAGCCAATCAAGGAAAGGCACCTGTTATTATAAGCAATCGTTTAGGGGTGGAAGAAAAAAAAATTAATGATTTTTAATCCTTTTTACGGTGTTTTCTCACATTCTCCACAGAGTCTCAATATATACGAACGTTAACTTGTTACAATCGATAATAAAAACAAATACTCGGTATAGGAAATAATGCCCAAAAACGAGATTTATTATTTTTCTTTTTCAAAACACTAAATTTTCTTTAATTACTTTCATCAATTGTTACAACCTTTGTACTGGCTCACGCACTTTGTCATGAATTATAGCGACCAACGTTTATCAATTTAGAAAAAAAAGAGAAAAAAAGGAAGAAATGCTTTATTATATATTTATATATTTTATGTCCGCGTCTGTCGCTGGTTGCCACTTTGTCATGGAGCACAGCGACCAACGTTAATCATTAAAAGGCAAAAAAAACAAATTTCTCCTTTTTTTTTTTTCTTTAATCAAAATTTTTTTTCACA
The DNA here is from genome assembly GCF_014805625.2 of Glossina fuscipes. NCBI lineage: Eukaryota > Metazoa > Arthropoda > Insecta > Diptera > Glossinidae > Glossina > Glossina fuscipes. The sequence continues at coordinate 2,452 of NW_024002174.1, read as the reverse complement.
AACGAATTTTCTTTAATTGATTTAAAACTTTATACTTGGGCTAACTATCACGTTGGGCGCCACTTTGTCATGAATTATAGCGACCAACGTTTATCAATTTTTAGCAAACAAATTTTCTTTAATTAGAAAACAAATTTTCTTTAATTAATTTAAACTTTATACCGGGTTAAATTTGCGTTGGGCGCCACTTTGTCATGAAACTCTTTTTCTTTTTCCTCGCCGCCGAGGATTTAAAAATTTTTCTTTAGACAAAGAAAAAAATAAATAAAATAAAAATAAAAAAAAATGAATGAAATAATAAAAAAACAAACTAAATGAACGAAAAGGTCTGGTCAGTTTCCGGCTGTGCGTCTGTCGCCAGTGGGCCAGTCGGTCATCGTCTAGCGTCGGCCCTACATGGCCACCATGTGCACGCCCCTACACCTCAGCCACAGCGGTGGCAGCGCACGCTTAGCCACACATGGGTAACAACAAAATTGGATAGCTTAAAAGAAAAGGTAACATAACTTACAGTACAAGCAAGGTGGTGGTGTTCGTTTACTTGGTGAATATTACTGCTTTCACTGTCGGCTGCAGCTATCCCAATGCTCCCGATAAGTTGTTGCTGTTGTTGTTGCTTCTGCCTTCAATTTTATTACTTTCCTCTGATTCGTTGCTGGTGGTGTAACAAGGTGATGGTGACTGCTTCACTGGCTGCCGAATAAATTTATGCATAGTAGTTTATGAAGTCACTTCTCTGCATCCATGCACATAAAAGCGGCGATAAATCTTCAGAACTTTGTTGTAATGATTTTTATAAATTCGTCGTGCAATTGCACATGTTCATCTCATTAAGCTTATTTTTCATGCTTCGACCATTCACGGCACCAATCATCTTTGATTCCTTTGATTTTTAGTTCAGTTTTCTTTAAAAATTGAAATGTTCTTGTGGCAAAAATTCATAAACCAATTAAAAGCCTTTTTTTTTGTTTCTCGCATTTATTCATTTATTTATTTATTTTTTTTTTCTTTTTTTCAAATACCTTATTCTTCGCGAACATTAGTATTTCCTACGTTAATATGCTTTGTATTTATAATATTAATATCGACAACAATAAGTATATTTAATTTTTATCAATTATATATTCAACTGTTCATTGTGGGTTAATGGGTTTTTCCATTTCGATTTCGTTGTTTTTTTCTTTTGATTTTATTCCCAAGTTGGTCTGTTTTAACTCAAACCACACAACGAAATGTTTGAAAGTATTTCTATTTTTATTAACTATAAATTTTTTTGTTAACAATAATAAATAGATTTTAATTAATCAATTATATGTGTAAGTGTTCATTGTGTGTTAAGGGTTTTTTTTTTTATTCTCAGCATCACATGGGTTTACGTGTATTATTTGCACAGGCTCTCGCGATAAGCATCTCTAACTAACTTTATATGCGACAGCTGTACCCGTTCTATATGAAAAAAAATAACGTTCTACATATGCTGTTCTTTGCTTTTCGATAATTTTCTTCCACAATAAGCGCGAACTGAGGCAAAAATGAATCATTTAGTTATTTTAATTAAATCGAAAAATTATGCCAACACCTATGTGATATTAAGACCGTGTCCATCAACAAGCCCTTCATTATCAGTCCTTTTTTTTTCTTTTCAATAATTAAAATGGCCTCTTTTATAATGTTAATCAAAATTATTGTATTTTGTTATAATTTTCGTTTGCTTTTAATTTTAATATTAACTTCTGGCAATATCCGGAAAAATATTTTACGCAAAATGTCCGAAAAATGTTGACACATGATTTTCTTAAAGTTCGCAAAAAAATGGATCATTATCCTTTTATTTGTTTTAACAAATATGATATTTACATTATTTTCTTTTCTTTTATGCCAGTAAACAAAGACTACCACTGGATAAAAAAACGACAAGAACCGCACTCAGCGAATGCCTAACTCCGACTCTTTTTTTTTCATGTAAAATTAAATATTTTAAATGATTTCTTTAAATTCT
>NW_024002174.1:0-443 GCF_014805625.2 Glossina fuscipes | reverse complement strand
AAAAAAACGACAAGAACTGCACTCAGCGAGTGCCTGACTCCGACTGCCCTCAACTCAGAATTCTATCCTCTGACTTTAATTTTTGAAACGCAGACAGACTTCTCCTTTTCACTTCATTTCCCTCTTCTTCTTCCTGTTGCTCTCTCTCTATAACGGCTTGCCGTTACTCTCACAAGAGCAAGCATAGATCCCGCAAAATCATACGATTTTGCCTATGCTTGCAAGAGCAAAAGGAAAAAAAAAGGAGTACCGCAAAATCATACGATTCTGCCTGTACTTGCAAAAGCAAGCAAAGGTACCGCAAAATCATACGATTTTGACTGTACTTGCAAAAGCAAGCAATGGTACCGCAAAATCATACGATTTTGCCTGTACTTGCAAATAAGGAGATCAAAAAAGAAAAAAAGGAAAATAAAATAATAAACACATATACCGCAAGATCA
>NW_024002173.1:0-2837 GCF_014805625.2 Glossina fuscipes | reverse complement strand
TTTTATGCAATCATTTTTCTGATGACATAATTCGTTTTCTTCTGTCTTTTAAAACATTTTGCCAACAATAGCGAATGCGTTGGCCAATTTGCCAGCGCATTGTAATAGATTGGAGCAAAGCCGTAATAACTGTTGTCATTTCAGCTTTCAGCGACATGAAATCACTTTTCCACCTACTTGCACAAATGTCACAAATTTTTAACACAACCTGGTGGAAATATAGAACTTCTTGTCGTGCAATTGTGCTGCAGCGACATTATTAGAATGACTCAAAAAGATATTGCTAACTTCTTCAAAAACCAAGAAATAATCGATTTGTATACAAAACGAATTGTTTGGGCCATTCATATATCAGAATTGGCAGAATTTTATTCTTGGTTGAAAGGATTTTTCACTATCCTTACACAAAAGAATATGGATGGAACAATCAAAAAAAAAAAATTCCAACTGACGATGTAATTGTTGAATTCGTTGAGAAAAAAGAATGTCTGAAATGTGAAATTCCGTTATACGAGCAAAGCCCTTTCTATACAAAGGGCTTAGAAATTATGTGCAATGTTAGCACAGAAACTAAGTCTACCCCTCACAAAGAAAATACATATTTTAATAAATATTTTGCGTAACTATTTTTAAGAAAATATATGGCTTATGTGCCTCTGTGGACAATTATAATGGGTGTCCATGTATGCAAAGGAAGCACTTGCATATCTAATAGTCCGATGGAAGGTTATTTTTCTAGGGTCAAAAATGTCATACTTGAAGGCCAAAGAAATGTTCGAGCAACCGATTACATCAGAAAGTCTTGTGAGTACATAGCCTCTAAAATCGTGGAAATTTTTTGTAGATATTTAGAGGACAAAACGTACGAAAAAACAAAGGCTAAGCAAGAAGAAACGCTAGAAGAAAAATGGCGTCGAACACCCAAAAAAGGTGAAACAAAAATTCAATAATAAACTTCGCTTGGCTCAAAATATATTTAAAAAATATGACTGGGAAATTTTCCCCACCCTAAAAATGAATATGAGAGACAGAAGGTTTATTATTGGAGTTTACAATAATGTGTTTTCTAAACTTTGGAGTGATCCTAGCAAGTTTTGTAAGTAAGCTCCTCGTATTATTGAAATGTTAGGCCATTTCCTCCAGTCTGCGTTCGTTAGGCAGTGCTGTAGATACAGACGTTAACTTTTCGCATAAGGGTTCACTTGTTCCGTAAATGATTTTGCACAAAGTTGGAAACGAAGATGAGAGATTCCGTACACTATCATCATGGGCTAAATGTCTAAGAAATCACAATTCATTCGAGTGCCTTTAAATGTATCCTTGATATAGAATAGTGTAAGAAAAAGTATAGATTTAGTTGAAATGGCCGACCGGAATGAATTTTTGTGAACTTCATCTTCGAAAAATTCATAAAATCAATCAAAACTGTGTGAATGCTTGAAGTTTCCTTTCAACTTGCAGATACATTCTCAAACGATGGTGGGAAAATTCCGCCACTATTACGCGGCTTTATCCACTCGGATCTATGCGCGCAAGTTTACGTAGACCCTTCGTTGGCTATTAATCCTTTTTTACCCATCATCGAAGTATGGGGGGTATAATCGTTTTATCAAAACATTTGCAACGTCCAGAAGAAAGCTGCAGAGATCCCATAAAGTGCATATATTTTTGATCAACATCGAATTCTGAATTGATTGAACAATGTCCGTCCGTCTGTCTATGTAATCGACTATTTGGAAAGCGATCCATTTATTTTCATGTCGTGATCGCACGATACTATTCCATTTATAAAACGACTAGAGGTATTCCTATCTCAGTTCTGTACTGCCTACAATTGTTTTTGAGAATACTTTCCTCGCTCTTTTAAAGAGATTGGGAAGTTATCGATCGGAACTTAGGAGATATTGATTGGAAAAAAAAAATTATCCACAAGCTCTGTCCTTCTGTTAGTCCGTTCGTATATTTGTCTATCTAACAGTGTGCTATCTGTTGTACACATTCTCCCGTTCGCAAAAAAGAAAATATCGCCTGAAAAAGACTTCGAAAATGTTTAAAAATAAACCTGCAATAGCCATACGTCCGTACAGCCAAACCGGAGAACATTCTTGCTTTCTGTATCTTTTATTCGTTGGCCATAAGCTACAACAGACATTTGATATGAGTTTCCCCAAAAGTATTCTACAAGGTCAGGAATCAGCCACGCCCACCCAATATTATGTAATAATTTATATTATTTCGTCTTTCAATTTCTTATAGGATAACGGTAAAGGGTATAAGGAACGAATATTGTCGCGTTTATTATAACATCAGTGCTAATAACGTCATTTCCTGATGAAATATTTGAAGAAAAGAAGGCGTTCTCCACATATTTAATAAGATTATACACAACTTCTAAATTTCTATTTTCAAATTCATTTATTTAAATGTAATAATTATAATATATTATTTTTGAATATCATATCATATTTAAATTAAAAAAAATTATACAATATAAATAATTAAAAATTACGGAATATAAATAATATAACAATTATATAATGTAAATAGACGCCGTATAGAACAACTAATGTGTGATGTGAATTGAATAAAATATGTCAAATATGTATGTATGTAAGTAAATAAAATCAATAAATAATATAACCGAATTGCATAACGGTTAATATAATAAAATAAAACATTTTTTTTTTTTTATTATAAAATATTTTTTCACAAGGGTGTGCAGATAAATTCGAATTTAATTATCAAAGACACCTACCACATCTCTTAATATTACTGTCTTAACGACTTAACAGAGCGCTGCTAAATAATTACAATTGAGATATAGTTGGATTTGGAAG
>NW_024002172.1:0-1801 GCF_014805625.2 Glossina fuscipes | reverse complement strand
ATTAGATTTAATTCACATTACTTTGCTTGGTGAATTAGACTTAGAGATTGAATTATCAAACCTACACGCGCGCAGACGTGTGATCTCGTTCATATCCCGTTCAAGAAGAAGTAAGAAAACGGAAACTGTTGATCTCCCGACCCGAACCATCGCGGGAATCACCTAACTTGTACTTCGTTCAAGCTTGTCTTACCAAACCAAACCTTAAAGCGCAATCGTGAGAAAATGTTAGATAAAGAGGTGTCCAAAGCTATTGACGAATTTGGCATCTGAACCCCCAATTCGACCTTGATAAGTTGGGATGCCAAAAACACTTTAAAGAAATTTCACGGTTTTATCCCAAAAGAATACAAACCGTTTGATGTTGAAACTCTCACGTTCACAAGAACTGAGGTAGAGAGCTTTACCTTCTTTATTGAAGACCATTTGATGAGTTTGAAAAAGTAGACGATCCGCCTGTAAACCCACATGAGGAAGTATTTTAGATACGTATTACAAGGCTAGTTTGAAATCGACCTCGTTCAAAAATCTGTCACGCCTACATATATTAAAAAATTGCACAATTTTTATACGCGGTACATGTAATGCACGGTTTTTGTATACCATGGTACCAAATTTGCGATTATTATAAAACGGTTATGATATAACACGATTCAAAGGATCCAATATGTATTCCGCGGGCATTTTTTATTAATTTCTTTTTGACAAAGCCCTTTTATTTTAAGGGATGAAATAATAATTTTCGTTTCCCAATATTTTGAAACTTCTATCATTAATAAGACAGGGTAGTCTTTATGTTCGTTAGCCGTGTGAAACATCGAAGTAGACACCTATAATCTGATCACTGATTTTCATCTTCAGAAGTGACAGAAGGGAATGAGCAATTCTTGTCTAAGACGGTATTATTCCTAATTTATAGTCATTGTGAAATACTGTGAAAAGCCCTTCTTGCCATATATAGACTTACTTTTCGTAGAAGGTAGATTATATTCGCATGACTAACCGAGTCGGTAAGTAGCGCGACCACCAAGTAAGTATTCGCGGGTTCATATTTCAGGACAGTAGAGTTTACTTCGGATATAGGTATAGTAAGTCTTCAGTCCATCTGACCCACATTTATCACATCAATTTAGTTTGCGGAAGTACTATTACGTTGTGATTTTTATAATAATAATAATAATGAAAGCTTTTTCAAAATAAGGCGTTACATGGAAAGATTCCCGCAAAAGCGCCTATTTTTACTACATCGTCCTCGGTACACTGCATTTTATCACAAATTTTATTAAAAATCGCGTTGTGTGTGTTAAAATGAAAACAAGTGAACAGACAGGCAAGTTTAAATCAGAATTAATTTCTGAATTGATCAGCATAATAAACGATGGCGTGTAATTCTGGATGTTATATAAATCCACGACAATAGTATGTAACGTTTTTTATAAGGAGTCTAGGACATAAAATCCCAAAACTCGTTTAAAATTGGAAATTTTCCAATTTAGAGAATTTATATGAGCAAGAATGCCTGACGGAACATATTAATGAAAATCGTGATGACCAGAAAGCATGAAAGTAGTGGTGATAATTGAGGATTGACTAGAGCAGTTGCTAAGTAGCTTAACAGCTCGATGGTTTAAGGCTTTAATGACTATTATTGAAAGAACTATAGAAATGCCAAAAAAAATTATGGGTTGAAAACTATTGATATTACCCGATTATATGTGTACTTGTGTATCATATTATTATAAAGAGAGAAAAAAAAATTCATTAAAACATTAAAAAAATAATAAATCCTTTATAACATCAT
>NW_024002171.1:2130-3028 GCF_014805625.2 Glossina fuscipes | reverse complement strand
AGTGTGATCGCATATCGTTATATGCATTCACTTTGAAGCCGCGCAGGTTAGGTAAAACAGTCAACACACCTCGTCTCGCCTGGGAAGGATTCACAGGGAATCCTCTCAAACAAAAAATAAACATACGCTGCGTTACATTGATATCTCCACCACAATGATGATTTCTCCACAATCGGAATCACCAACGCAATAAATCACTCCCAATCTATTAAACACATTACACGGCGATCCCGTCCATGATTTAATATCAGTACAATATACTATAGAGGTTACGGCAAAATAAAACACAAATAAAGTACGTTGCTCAGGGCCTTTGTCTATAGCTAATAAACAAACATAAATAATTGAAAACACTTTAAACATATGAAACTGGATAAAACTGGAAGAAATACAACAGTGTGCATTCATAAATGCACGAACATTCGTGAAGATGGTTTTCATTGTTTGGATACTAGCAAAAATCATAATTTATAGAATGTGTTAAGTGAAACAGTTTGCTCCATTTTTAACTTATTTTACAAATAACATTAGGAATTCAGCCAGTTTCTTGAAAAGAGCTCTGGTGAGAGGTATCTGAATGCTTCAACTGCGAAATCGCTTAACTCCACTTTCTGATTTTTTTTAAATTTTAATGTCCAAACACTTGATTGAGTCCTAGCTGTGTAAATTCAAAACCAATTTTTCCGATACTAAGTAAATGAAAAATCTGTTTTAATCATTGAATAATAACTAATTTATTTGAGGAATCAATTTGTACCCTCATAAAAATCGAAATAAAAAATAATCAATCGTACTTTAAACTTTATTTAGTCGGCTAGACATTTTAACAAAGTTTTTAAAGTGAAATACATATGAAATTAGTTTTCTTTTCAATACTGAACACACGGTGTACGAAAAC
>NW_024002171.1:0-2030 GCF_014805625.2 Glossina fuscipes | reverse complement strand
TTAGTTTTTTAGCATCACCGGATTTGGTAAAAGAGCCGTTCGTATGTGATTTATTAAAGAGAAAATGACAAATATCACATTGTACGCTATCATGAACAAGCTACCGCATAAAATTATCAATGTGTGCAAGTACTTCACCCATTAAAATTCACAGCAGTGAGAAGTAAGCCAATTAATATAAAATATGTGCATGTATTCGTTTGCAAGGAAGGCGTAAAAGAAGCTTTAAATCAAATTCGTAATCGTAATCACAGCTTCGCCAAAAAGCCCTGCAGACAGACAATCGATCTGACGATTTCATTTCTCTTCTGCGAATTACGAAAAAATATTAGTAATGAACAAATGGCAGCGATATATTTACAGAATGAACATTGCATCCTCTAACAGTTTTACGTTACTCAAAGACGTACTAGTGAACCGTTTTTGAAATTACTTCTAAAACTTAAGTTGTAAGAAAAATAAACTAGTCTCAGCAAGAGTCATAACTTATTATAAACTATTCGTGGATTCTCTTTGTGTAGATTAAGAATGTTTTAAAGCTCATTTCTGGCAATTGAGAGACGATAGCTGAACATATAAAAAGCCTTTACCTGTTACTCGTTTCGGATGTAACGAGCTGGTGTATATGACCAATTTCTTCATTTTTCTATCTCTAGCAATATATTATATAATATAGATTGTCTGTGGTAAATATTCTCCCGTTCACAAAAATGGGTATGCCGGCTGCAAGAAAGTAACCTAAACTTTTCGAAGAAGACGCCCATAACGCCCACGCGCCTATACGGCAAAGAAGTTTATTTTGAAAATTAAAAAAATCAACCTCGGCCATTCCATATTACAAAGCACTAAAATTTGGTTCTTTCACTGTTTTTGTCTTTTTTAGGATAATGGTGATAGGATCCGCTCACAACCGAATATAATTTTGCTATTTTTCTTTTTTGGTTTGTTTAAAATGTTTATTAACTTCACACTTCATTTCATTTTATTAAAAATTTTTTTTTAGTTGTTGAGTTTAGATGGTGTAAGCCAATATAAGATTTGCAGCTTATATGTCCAGATAATAAACAGTAGTAAGTATTTGCAAGAAATGTAAATAAAACACAAAGAAAATGAAACTACGGCCATAATAGCTAAAGCCGACATTGTAAGCGCAATTTAAGATTGTTGAGTTGTTGAAAGTGATATAAAAATATAAACTTTGGCTGAAAAAAGTATATTATAAGGATAAATTCTGATTGAACATAGAAAAAAATCGTGACTTAAAAAGATAAGTTCGCTCTTCTAATAAAGCAGGTTAGTTCCCCGAGGTGACGTACATTTTTTGCTGCAAAGAGATCGAGAAGGCAAATCATTTAGCATCAAGCCTATGACATCTGAAAATTAGATGTTCAGCAGACTCGCTTATATTACAAATTTTACTAATATCACATAGTATAGCACGAAACATTTTGTGACATGCCAAATCTGGTACTCCTCATTTTGCCGCCATAACTATTATATGATTTAACTTCGAGCAAATTAATTATTATATTAGCATAATATAAATATATCTACGTTATATAATTTGATTTAATTTTGTTACATATTTATGGTCATTCCAATGATATGATTTAAATAATTACATTATTTAATTTTATTTTATATATTATCATTATACACAGATCTAGTTATATATATGTAATTAGCTCACTAATGCATGTACATGAATATATCTATATTTATTTTATCTGCTATACGAGGCTTAGTTATAACATATATATTGCATAATTCTGTATACTCATCCGTCCAACATAAGTATGCATGACAGTGCATGCACACACATATATATATATATATATATATAACAAATGACTACATTTTTAAACCGTTTGAAATAACAAACACTTCGTTGAAACATACAGACAATCTTTTACCTACATAAAGGATTAAGGAGTACTTTTTATAGAGCTGGTTGCCAAATCAACAAGAGACCAACCATCTCTGTAGGAATAGTGGATGGATGAGTTTTAAAGCGAGTTGTAAAAAAGGTT
>NW_024002170.1:0-4750 GCF_014805625.2 Glossina fuscipes | reverse complement strand
ACTGCGATCGCTGGTGCTGGTGTGGTGGTACAGTGCTGGGGTGTTGCCACTGCTGCTGCTGCTTCTTGTTTTGGCTGGCCTGTACGTGATGTTGCTGGTTGCAGATGGTGCCGCTCGTTCGGATGGCTACTTGTGTTGCCTGTGTTGATCCATCTCCTTTCGTGTTTCATAGCCCCGCCGTTTTCGCGTTGCCTGTCGCTGTTTGGACCATGCCGCGGCGCTAGGGCTTCGACTGCTTCGCGATGAACTCCGTCACTATTTTCACCTCCCTGACCAATCTCGCTCACGTGTTTCGGCCTGCTTCTATTTTCTCTCAACAGCTTTTCTGCCCTCTTGCACTCGGATTTGAACTCGCCAATGCTTTCTACTTTGGTGGCGAAAATCAGTGCGGCCAGACTAGGCTTAAGGTTGGACTTCATTATTTTAATCATTTCTGCCTCCGGGATCTTTCTGCGTAGGCGGAATGTCAGGTCGTGTATCTCCGCGTAATAGTCCTCGAAGCTCTCCGCATGCTGCTGCTTTCGCTCCATGACTTCTCTGATTATCTCGTAATCAGAGTCTGCAGTCTTGAATTGGTTGAGGAGCTCAGCTTTTAGCGTGAAATAATCAAAGGTGATGTCTCCTTCTCTATCCTGCAGCTGCCAATACCATTTGCTGGCCGGACCGGTCACTAGGCAGTGAAACTCGGCAAACAATTCTTCATGGCTTATCTGGTGCTGCTGTCTGAGCCGTTCCACTCGGAACACAAAGCTCTCGACCGTCAGACCCTTACCAGAGCCGTCGAACTTGATGTGCCATCGATTGAGGTCTATGCTTCGCCTCCGGGTGTTTTCATCGCTGGTGCGCTGCTGTCCTGTCTGCTGGTCGTGGTGGTAACTGCCGCTGGGCTGCGCTACTGTCTGGGGTGGCATCTGCTGTTGTGGTGTTGAAGTCGATGCTGCTATCATAAAATTTTGCGTCCCTTCGCCGTCTCGTGATTGGGTTCGCTGCGTTGCTGCGGACTTCTCCTGCTTTAGGTGGCTAATCTCCTGCATGCAGCTTAGGAGCATTTCATGTTGTTGTTTTAGCATGCTCGCTAGGTCTAGATCCGAGCTAGCTGTTTCTCCTGCTGGGCCTGGTTGGCGGTGACCGCTGTGACCATTATCTGCGATGTTGCTACCGGCGTTGCGAGTGATGTCTGTCGTTTTGTTGTCGGACATTTTAAAAAGGTAGTTCAGCTTCCTGCTGAGGCTGTTAAAGAGTGATGCTGTACTGCTATCTGCAGGATACTCTACGGTGGTGTAGTTTCCCCCGAGCTGGTATTGCTGGAATACTGGATCCAATCGGGTCGCCAGGGACTCGTCTACCGTTTGTGAAGCGTGGGCTGGATTGAAGCTTGGGTTCATACCAGGTTGGACCCCCCGATTGCTACGTTTTCTAGCCCTACTGCTATCGTACAACAGGTAACCGTAGACCCTTGAGAAAAAAACTCCCCGAAGACAATACCCTAGCACCGCAAGGGCTAGGCACAAACCAAACTTGAAGAAAAACTACCAATATACCCCCCTTTCTTAAACTAACAGTCCGATCTCGTAGTCGTAACTTGACACGATCGATAGAAGAGAAACAGAAGCAGAACAATCAATCGGAACAAAGAAGGTAATTAATGTGGCAAAACTGACCACTAAGACAGGAAAGAAATAAACCAAACAAAGTGCTTACAACATTCGTTATTTAGAGATGTTTTGTATCTTATCCTATTTTACAGATGTTTCTTTTCTTTTCTTTTATATATTTTTTTTCCAATACGCGCTTAAGAATATTTCTTCCTTTACATATATGTATATATATATATGAGTTTTCTTCTCTTATATCGTATCTTTTGTGTGTTTCCCTCTCTTTTTTTTTTTTTTTTTTTTTTTTTTTTTTATCTATCTATATATATATATATAGCGAGAAAATAAACGTATGTATAATAAGAATGGTTAAAAATAAACGTATGTATAATAAGAATGGTTATCAATAAACGTATGTATGATAAGAAATGGTTATCAATAAACGTATGTAAACGTATGTATAATAAGAATGTCTCCTAGAGACTTCGATTTCTTTTTTTTTTTTTTTTTTTTTTAAACGCCCGTGCTGTGGCTGAGCACGGCGTGGGTGTGCACCTGAGGTTCCGTTTCCCCCCCCCGATTATTCTTCCCGGACCCCACAACATTTGCCTTCTCTTCCCTCCTGAACAGTCGACCCCCACCGTGTTTTACGTGCACGGTTTGGTGGGCGTACCGCTCAGGAACCCCCCTTATACTGCCGCCCTGCCCAACAGATCCACGCCGGAGCGACAGAACTGCGATAACAGTTTGGCGAACCCCCCTTACTATTGCCGCCCTGCCCAACAGATCCACGCCGGAGCGACGGAACTGCGATAACAGTTTGGCGAACCCCCCTTATACTGCCGCCCTGCCCAACAGATCCACGCCGGGGCGACAGAACTGCGATAACAGTTTGGCGAACCCCCCTTATACTGCCGCCCTGCCCAACAGATCCACGCCGGAGCGACAGAACTGCGATAACAGTTTGGCGAACCCCCCTTACTATTGCCGCCCTGCCCAACAGATCCACGCCGGAGCGACAGAACTGCGATAACAGTTTCGCGAACCCCCCTTATACTATCATTTCTTATTACCATTATTACTTTTTTTTTTTTCTTTTTTTTTTTCATATTTTTTTGTGTAAACATTACCCAATCCAATTACTAACAGGAAGTCTGGCGGATTCTCCCGTTCCTTCCATGACATCCAACGAAATAAAATTGACTTGATGCCAAGCATCACTTCGTGTAGCGAAACCGTCTTACATTAAAGCAACTAATTAAATCTACCTCGCGACGAAATAGATTTATTTGTAACACAAGCTAAATTCGTCTTGACTCTGTGCCATTATTGTTATGTATATATTTCGCGTTGGAAAAAAAAACAATTTATTCGGAGAGGACCATTCAAAAAACTGTTGACTTTAAAAATTATTTTAATTGGGCAAAATCTGAAGCAAAAATTGAAATAAAAATTAGGATCAAAATGGGAATAAAAAAAATCGAATCGACAATTGAAATAAAAATTAGAATCAAAAAAAATCGAAATAAAAATTAGAATCAAAAATTGAAATAAAAAAATTGGGATCAACAATTGAAGCAGAAATTCAGAATAATAAAAAAAAATGAGATAATAAAAAAAAAAAAAAATTTTAGAATCAACAATTGAAGTAAAAAGATTAGAATCAAAAATTGAAGTAGAAAAGCAATAGAATCAAAAACTGAAATAAAAAAATTCAGAATCAAACATTGATATCAAACTTTCACTGTTCACTGTTTCTTGTGAACTACTTGGTAACTTCAGACAGACAACTTAAAATGCTGGTATAGAGTAGTCTAGCCAATCAAGGAAAGGCACCTGTTATTATAAGTAATCGTTTAGGGGTGGAAGAAAAAAATTAAATGATTTTTAATTCTTCTTACGGTGTTTTCTCACATTCTCCACAGAGTCTCAATATATACGAACGTTAACTTGTTACAATCGATAATAAAAACAAATACTCGGTATAGGAAATAATGCCTAAAAACGAGATTTATTTTTTTTCAAAACACTAAATTTTCTTTAATTAATTTCAACAATTGTTACAACCTTTGTACTGGGTCACGTTACGTTGGGCGCCACTTTGTCATGAATTTATGGCGACCAACGTTTATCAATAAACGAAGAAAACAGATTTTATGCCAACTTTAATCGAAAGGAAAAGAAAAATTTTCCATCTTTTTTTTTCTCTTCAATTAAAAATTTTTTTATTTTTAGATTTTCCTAGACCGGGTTTTACACACGTTGGGCGCCACTTTGTCATGAAGTATAGCGACCAACGTTTATCAATTTAGAAAAAAGAGAAAAAAGAGAAGAAATGTTTTATTATATATTATTTATAATATTTTATTATATATTTTATGCCCGCGTTTGTCGTTGGGCGCCACTTTGTCATGAAGTATAGCGACCAACGTTAATCATTAAAAGGTAAAAAACAAATTTTTCCTTTTTTTTTCTTTTTTTTTTTTTCCTTTAATTAAAATTTTTTTTTTCACAAACGAATTTTCTTTAATTGATTTAAAAGTTAAATAGCCTAAATTCATTACGATAGGTCTCACCACGTTGGGCGCCACTTTGTCATGAATTTATGGCGACCAACGTTTATCAATAAGAAACAAAAATTTTTATAATAGATCGCGGTTTCCCTTTTCATCAAAAATTGAAAAATCTTTTCACCGGGTTTTACAGCTGGCAACTTTAATCAATAAAAGGAAAAAAGAAAAAAATGTCCCCCTTTTTTTTTTCTTTTAATTAATTTTTTTTTTTTTTTCAAAAACAAATTTTCTTTAATTGATTTAAAAGTTAAATAGCCTAAAAATCATTATAATAGGTCGAAATTGCGTTGGGCGCCACTTTGTCATGAATTTATGGCGACCAACTTCGATCATTTAAAAACGAAAGAAAAAAAATTTTCTTTAATTAGAAAGCAAATTTCCTTTAATTAGAAAACAAACTTTTTTTTTTACACCTTGTAGTGTGTGGGCTTTGCGTTGGGCGCCACTTTGTTATGAAGTATAGCGACCAACGTTTGTCATTAAAAGGAAATTTTTCCTTCTTCTTTTCTTCAATTAATTAATTTTTTTTGTTTTCTTTAAAACAAATTTTCTTTGACTAATTTAAAAGTTGTTACAAAATTT
>NW_024002169.1:0-2572 GCF_014805625.2 Glossina fuscipes | reverse complement strand
AAGCCCACAGGACTATGAAGCAAAAACTTTTATTTTGAAAATAAAAGAATGAGCCGCGCCCATTCCGTATTGGAGAGCATGAAAATCTAGTTCTTTTACTTTTTCCGTTTTTCGTTTCTTTTAGGGCAACGGTGATGGGTAAAGAGGATTCGGTTACGACCGAATATAATGTACTTGTACTCGTTTTCATTTGTTTTGCTTTTTGTTTTACGTTCTATGTCAAAACAATGAGTCGTGTAAGCTTGCCTCTGTTATCGGTATTTCGATATGGGAAAGAAGTATAATATATTTTGCATGTATGTATGAGTGCCTATATATATAGATATATGTATATGTATGTTCTTTCTTTTTTCATTTGTGTATCGGCACTGTTAACTTTAAAGATTTAAAATATATTACAGTCCCTTGATACTTTTCTTTTTTTCGTATCATACTTTGTATGATAATAGTTTTCAACTGTATGACGTATGCATGTGTGATCCGGGTACAAAGTGTACATTTGCCTGTGTTTGCATGTATTATTTCATGCAATCTTTTTCGTCTTGACTTCTCTATTATAATAACTGATGTGTAGAGCTTTGCTTTTTCTGGCATTGTTTTGACTCTACATTCCGGTTATTGCTCTGGCTTGCTTCTTAGTGCGTTCATGCTTTCGTATTTGCGTTGTCCATTGTCATGAAACTCTTGAATTTTTTCTTTTCCTCGCCGCCGAGGATTTAAAAATTTTTCTTTAGACAAAGAAAAAAAAAATAAATAAAATAAAATAAAAATAAAATAAAATGAATGAAATAATAAAAAAAAACAAACTAAATGAACGAAAAGGTCTGGTCAGTTTCCGGCTGTGCGTCTGTCGCCAGTGGGTCAGTCGGTCATCGTCTAGCGTCGGCCCTACATGGCCACCATGTGCACGCCCCTACACCTCAGCCACAGCGGTGGCAGCGCACGCTTAGCCACACATGGGTAACAACAAAATCGGATAGCTTAAAGGAAAAGATAACATAACTTACAGTACAAGCAAGGTGGTAGTGTTCGTTTACTTGGTGAATATCACTGCTTTCACTGTCGGCTGCAGCTATCCTAGTGCTCCCGGTAAGCTGTTGCTGTTGTTGTTGCTTCTGCCTTCAATTTTATTACTTCCCTCTGATTCGTTGCTGGTGGTGTAACAAGGTGATGGTGACTGCTTCACTGGCTGCCGAATAAATGTATGCGTAGTAGTTCATGGAGTCACTTCTCTGCATCCATGCCCATAAAAGCGGCGATAAATCTTCAGGACTTTGTTGTAACAAACCAATTAAAAGCCCTTTTTTTGTTTTTCGCATTCATTCATATATTTATTATTCTTTTTTTTTTTTCAAATATCTTATTTTTCGCGAACATCAGTATTTCCTACGTTAATATACTTTGTATTTATAATATTAATGTCAACAACAATAAGTATATTTAATTTTTATCAACTATATGTTCAACTGTTCATTGTGGGTTAATGGGATAGATTTCGTTGTTTTTTTCTCTTGATTTCATTCCCAAGTTGGTCTGTTTTAACTCAAACCACACAACGAAATGTTTGAAAGTATTTCTATTTTTATTAACTATAAATTTTTTTGTTAACAATAATAAATAGATTCTAATTAATCAATTATATGTGTAAGTGTTCATTGTGTGTTAAGGGTTTTTTTCTTTTTTTTTATTCCCAGCATCACATGGGTTTACGTGTATTATTTGCACAGGCTCTCGCGATAAGCATCTCTAACTAACTTTATATGCGACGGCTGTACCCGTTCTATATGAAAAAAATAACGTTCTACATATGCTGTTCTTTGCTTTTCGATAATTTTCTTCCACAATAAGCGCGAACTGAGGCAAAAATGAATCATTTAGTTATTTTAATTAACTCGAAGAATTATGCCAACACCTATGTGATATTAAGACCGTGTCAATCAACAAGCCCTTCATTATCAGTCCTTTTTTTTTCTTTTCAATAATTAGAATGGCCTCTTTTATAATGTTAATCAAAATTATTGTATTTTGTTATAATTTTCGTTTGCTTTTAATTTTAATATTAACTTCTGGCAATATCCGGAAAAATATTTTACGCGAAATGTCCGAAAAAGGTTGACACATGATTTTCTTAAAGTTCGCAAAAAAAAAATGGTTCATTATCCTTTTATTTGTTTTAACAAATATGATATTTACATTATTTTCTTTTCTTTTATGCCAGTAAACAAAGACTACCACTGGATAAAAAAACGACAAGAACCGCACTCAGCGAGAGCCTAACTCCGACTTTATTTGCTGCGGGGTGATACGTATATTTCCTTAAAGCCTTCCCCTTTTTTTTTTGTGGCCCTTAACAAAATGTGTCGTTTTCGTTCTGTTTTGTTTTCGATGACGTTTTCTCCTTATAATTAATCAAAACTTTCTTTGGTGCAGAATAAATTTAAAAGTGCAAAATCTTTGCAATTTTCTTAAGGAACACTTGTTTACTTATTTTACTCTAGTTTTTCTTTTGCGATTTATACACTTTTGCCCACTAGAAAATCGATCGTTCTCACTGAAGTCTAACATCTGACCG
>NW_024002168.1:0-4847 GCF_014805625.2 Glossina fuscipes | reverse complement strand
CAAGCGCAACATATAACTGTTACGGAACCATCCCCATACGCATGAAGGTTGTAAGCATCATATTGGGATGTGTCAACATCAACAATCATTTGTGTTGGTATATTTGATCGGATTTTTTTGCATTTTCAAGTTTCGAGAAAATATTCTCAGAAAAAAGTAGTACATACTTATGAGTTTCGGGAGAATCAATTAGTCCGATTGAAAAATCTGCAAAAATTATAACAGACCCTTTCAACTTAAGATGTTGAGCAGCATACGCTACAAAACACGACGAAAAACAGTTTGGACGTGTGGCTTTGTTACCAAATGTGCAAAATTTCTCATCAAAAGCATCTGGAAAGGCAATTTTAAATCGCTGATGTACTTGTTGATTGATACAAGAGTCAATTTATCACTTTTGACCATTTTGTTAATGTGGTTTTTCGTACACATATTTTCTAGTGACACACAATCTAGACACATTAAACCCAAGTTCATTGTTGGTTTTATACAGTATGCAACAAGAACATGTACATCATTGAATTAACACTGCATTCAAAAAAGAATTCTCCCGTCGCACTTTTAGGTATGTGTACTTTAACTGTATTTATATGGTGAAGCTTTTTGAAGATATTTGTGGTATAAGAGTAATATCACAAGTTCTATTCAGTTGTAGCTATGCATTAGATATTGTAGATTTTTTTCGAAGATCCTAGTGAAGGTAATACAAGGGCAGATTTTTTTGGAAACTAACTAGAACAAACGCAAGTCAGCCAGTGCTCATACCATTCAAAATAACCAAACATCTGCGCAACGTTTACTAAATATGCATAACAACTCCGCAGCAACGCCTGCTCATTCAACCGCTGTCGACACAAACTCTACGGATCGGTTTTTTGTTCTAGGCTCGGATGCTCTAGGCTAGGATGAAAATAACGCAATTAGAGAAAGTGTAGTAAGGCGAACCAAGCAGCAACATTACTAAAGCCGCAATCAATTGTGAAAGTATACGTGATATAAAACGAATGACACCACATCTTTCATCCGTTACTGCTGCTAATGAATTTAGTTAAAAAAGTATGAAAGCCGGTCAAATTAATGTATTGACGAAATCTGTCGATTCATATGGGAAGTTAGTAAAATATATAAGTGACAAAAAGGTTTAGTTTCACACTTACTAAATTATACAGAAATTTGTAGAATGGTATTGAAGATCTAAGTAAAGGCCGGTGATCAAAATTCGTAATGCCTCCAAAATATATCGTCGATTTACTAAATATCCATTTCCAATGTTTTATACAGATCTGAAATATAGTGCAAATAATAAATATATTTATAACTTGAAATATTTCAATCAGGCTATCGTTAAAATTTGAGTTTTCCTGGGGCGAAAAGAAAATTTGGGGGGTTGAGGGATTGTGTTTTTCGAACGAACAGCTATGTGCTCATTGGAAGTGATTATAAAGTCAGTTTTGATTTGTCAGTTTTTGGAGATTTTGAAATTTGGTTTTTCCTTACATTTTTAAGGATAACTATCATTTCATTCATATATATTTTTTTCAAAAGGAAAGAAAAAAAGGATAAATAGCACAAACTTCTTGCTGAAAAAACTACAAAAATTGGAAAATTTATATAGCTATATTGTGAAAACCACTATATTACGAATTTCGACCATAACAACATGCAAGTTATAATTCAAAAGCAGAAAATACACAAATATTCCAATTCTGCCCAGTTGGTCCACTCACATGTTAATAATTGGAATAATTGCGTGGCTCAAGGATCAAATTTTTTTGCAATCATCCCTAAGGCGTTGAAAATATCCATCCGTCTTCCAGCGGTTACGTATCTCATCGAATCAATAAACGAAAACTTTTTTTTGTTTGTTTTTATTATTAATCAAAAATTTAAAAATTTTTAATCTGATAAAAAAATCATTTAGCTGCGGCGATGCGCATCGACGAAGTTATTCGATTTGGTAAGTTTCTTTTCATTTGCTAAATTAAGTTAATCTATATTTTCCTTTTTACGAATAACCTTTTCTATTATAAATCTGACTGTTAAGTGATATTAATTAAAAATAATTTTTATATTCTATAAATTGTAATTGATTTAATTCTTCTTTAAAATAATGGAAAAAAAAACATATATCCTTGAATTGTGAAACTTTTTTTAGCTTTTAAATTAGTTCAATTATATTTAACTTAAATAATTTCGTTTTGTTATTTTTTCTTTTTTTTCTTTAAAAGTATTGAATAGCTGGTGAGACTTCCGGAGGGTGGCTGAGGAGTGAGGGAAAGGCAGTATTGATAGGGCATAGTATTGTATTTATCCGGGAAAAAATTTCAAAATTAAAAGTAAGCATGTTTTTTGTAAAATAGTGAAACATCTGTAGCGTAACAAATAAATTATCATGAAACTAATTACATTTTTTTTACTCACACCATCCGACGAGCCAGGCCGGAAAACATGCGATAGGTTCATGATATAAATAAAAATGCTTACATCCTTGCAAAGATTAAATATCAAATACGTTACAAAACACTCCCCCGAAAGACATCGCTCTTTACATTTTTTTTTTCGTTTTAGACTTTTCCATATATCCTACATTCTACCAGTAAAAGTAAGTCAGATTCAAGAAGAAAAAACTTTCAATGTTGTGTGAGAAGTAAAAAAATTTGATGTCATCGGCACACATTAGTACCCCAGAATGTTTAATTATATTTGGAAAATCATTTACGACTAATCATAACGAAAGTACACTTAATGGCTCCCCTGTGTAACCCTGGATTTCACCAATATATGTTCAGATAGAAAAGATATAAGCAAAAATCTTTGCATCCGATCCATAAGACAAAATAGAACCACTTTACCAAGCCACAAGCGAAACCCGTCTGTTCTACCTTAAAAATTAGAATATCACGGCAAACTTAATCGCTTTAACAAATCGAGTCGACTTGTGTTCAGTGTAGTGCGTGTTTTCTATTCGTCTGCGTTTTTTCAATTGTTTCCGTGTTTTCGGTGTTTTTGTGTATTTAACTTCTGTCTTTTCAGTGTTATTGCTAAAACTGGTTAACGCGGATATCGCGTATGTGCTTTTGTTTCGTCTATATATAATAAAAAATAGAAAACAAAAAAACAAAATAAAAAAAATAAAAAATTGAAAACATTTGACACTTTTCTTTAGTAGTTCCCAACCTTCTTGCACAGTTCCCAAACCTTTTCAAGTGAGTGGTTATTTCAAAAATAATAATAAATAGACAACAATAAGGCATAATGGCCCCGGGGCCGCCAGACAAAAACCCGAATAGATTTTATCTATTAAGTGATACATCCCCCCAAAGAAAAAAAAGTAAAAAATCAGATTTTCCGGTGTTGCCGATCAGCGATATAATCCCTATTGATAAAAAATATATTGTTATTTCTTCAACCGATGCTCGAATAACAATTTCCCAAATTAGCCCTTTTGCTATAAAAAAAGCTCTAGATAGCATTACAACATACATCGACTCGATCTCGATTCTACGCGATGGGAATTTACTGGTCCTCGCTGGGAACCCGCGCGCAACCGAAAAACTAATAAAGGCAAATTCTTTAGCTAATCTATGTGCTATTTCAGCTAAACTACATGAGAAACTTAACTCGGTTCGAGGCGTAATTTATGCCCCTTGCTTAAAGCATGTGCCGGAAGATGAAATTGTTCGCGAAATGGGCATTCAAGGAGTGACTGAAGCATATAAATTAACCAAACTGAATGATGACGGAAAAACACGCTCTCCTACAGGAAGGATTATTTTAACTTTTGATCGCTATCGATTACCGCGAACAGTTGATGTGGCGTGGTATAAATGTAAAGTAGAACTATACATCCCAAATCCTATGAGGTGTAAAAATTGCCAACGCCTGGGTCATACGGCAAAAAGATGCACTAATGCTGCATCTTGTGCTAACTGTGGTCATCCTCCACATACTGAAAGCTGTACCCGTAGTTTCTGCATAAATTGCAATGATCAACACTCAGCGTTAGACAAACAATGCCCACGTTTTGTACAGATGCGTGAAATATTAAAAATCAAAACAGAAAATTACTGTAGCATGGGCGAAGCGCGACGCACATACCGGGAAAGAAATCCATCTGTAGCCCATGGAATTGGCAAAAGTAATACCTATGCTGCTGTTGCCTCGCAAATCGAGCCTAGTAAGACTTTAACTGCAACTGCTTCCAATGAAAAACCTGTTCCACCATTAACCAAAAATTATATTGCGAAACCAGTTACATCACTTGCCAAAGATAATATTGAAAAAACCAAAGCAACTGCAAATATTGAAAAAATTAAAACAACAACACATTTGCTAAAATCTAATATACCAAATTCTCCAGAATCTCCAGCTCTCAACTTTACTCAACAAATCACAAGTGTTAATGAATCCATTCTTTCATCCCCCAATCAACCTTCAATTTCAAATTATTCACGTGCGCCAACCCGTTGCGTTTCAAATGTACCAAATCACAGATTATTCTGCTGGTAAGAATAAATCATTCACGCAAAATTCCTATAGCGACCTTCTCGACGGAGACGCTGACATGTCAACTTAACCCTCCCTCCACTCTGCTTACATGTCATTACAATTAAATAAAGTTTTTAAAATTCTACAATGGAACATTAAGGGACTTATTAATAATTTTGATGAACTCCGTACACTCATAAATGATTTTAATCCAACCTTTTTAACGCTTCAAGAAACCCATTGTAGAAGCTCTTTTAATCCTATTCCACCCAAATCATATAGTGGATTCTTTCTCGAATGCTGATCAAAATTCATATTCCAAACAAGGAGTAGGTGTTTTTATAAAATCAAGTATACCT
>NW_024002167.1:0-3573 GCF_014805625.2 Glossina fuscipes | reverse complement strand
AATAAAAAGGAATAGCCAAGCATTTTTATATACATGAAAAAAAAAAAAGGAAAGGAAAAATAAATAACCAATACAGCAACTTGCCAAAGTAAACGCAATTCGAGTAAAGAACAGAAAACTACACGGGTTAAGAAATTTGTTCGGAAGAGAAATTAATTAGATCCCAGGTTATTATAGCAGACAGCGGTTACCCGCGTGCACCTACGCACGCAGCAGGGGAAATTAAAGTTTGTATTGGAGTGGGAACGGCTTAATAGAAAGAGGAGCAGGGATTGCCGATGTAGCAGCTACCGCGGCCGACACTGCACCGACGCCGATGCCTGTATTGTAAGTTATTTTTAGTCTATTTAATTTTGTTGTCCCCAATGAGTGGCTAAGCGCGAGCTGCCACCGCTGTGGCTGAGACGAAGGGGTGTGCATATGATGGCTATGTAGGGCCGACGCTAGACGGTTACAGACTGACTTACGGTGGACAGACGGACGGTAGACAACCGACGGGACTTTTCTTTTTATTTTATTTTTATTTCTTTGTCAGAAGAAGACAAATACTCAGCCGGCAATGAAAGTAACGAGTCTCATGACAAAGTGGCGCTCAACGTGTTAAAGCCCATACACTACAAAATTTTTCCTCTTAGTGATTAATCCAAGAATACAAAACGTTGCAAAATTTTTCTTCTTTGATTAACATTGATTGATTAACGGGTAACAAGACACAATTTTTAATTTTGATTTCATTTACGGGTAACAAGATACAATTTTTAATTTTAATTTCATTTTCGTCAATTCTCACTTCTGATAAACGTTGGTCGCCATAAGACCATGACAAAGTGGCGCCTAACGGCAAATGCTACCCATTCTAATAATTTTTAAACTAATAAAAAAAAATAAATTTTAATTAATTAAAGAAAAGAAAAAGGGGAAAATTTTTTTTTTCTTTTATTGATTAAAGTTGGCATAAAATCTGTTTTCTTCGTTTATTGATTAAAGTTGGTCGCCATAAGATCATGACAAAGTGGCGCCCAACGGAAAACGAACTACCAGATTTTTCAGTAATTTTTAATTCTCATTTTCTATAAACGTTGGCTGACAAAGTAACGCCCAACAGAAAGCGAAACCGCATAAAAGAAAAAAAATTTTTGTGATAATTGTTAAATTGATTGAAGGGAAGGTTTTTAAAAAATTAATTAAGGAAAAAAAAAAAAAAAAGGAAAACCTTTTTCTTCATTTATTGATCAACGTTGGCCGCAGACATGACAAAGTGGCGCCCAACGTGAACATTACCCAGTCTAACAATTCTTAAACTAATTAAAGGATTTTTTTTTTATTAATTAAAGAAAAGAGAAAATTTTTTCTTTTTTTCCTTCTTGTTTTTCTCTTTTTACAGTCCTTAGATTCCGAAATTCCCAAGATAAATTTAGCTTTTGTTATGCATACCGAGTAAATAATTCTTCGCATAAAGCTTTTCATGATTATTCTTAATCCCAAGGATTCGAATTTCTTACTAAATAATTTTCTCTGTAAACGGCCTTTTCTTTTTACTTCAAATGAATTTATATGTGTGTAATCTTGTTATAATGATTCTTATTATAACCATCTAGGGTGCACACATGCCTTTATATGCATACACATATGTTTGTGTTTACGTGCATACACTTTTGAAGTGTGATACCTTTAATACGAAACAAGTATGCATACATGCGTGTATAAGTATATTTTTATATGTATACGTGGTGAAAATGCAATACTTTTGATAATTTTACATACCTATGTAGACATCTACGCGATCTACGTTTAAAGCGAAGGTAGCTTAAGGAAAATAGTCACCTGTTTAGCTAGTTAGCCAGTACAAACTACAGTGTTCTTGTAGGGAGAATATAATATTTGAAAAAAAAAGGGGGGGGGGGGGGAATTTTAAGTAAAATTTTGTTTTTGTTCCTTTCCTTGATTTGCTTAATTACTCTCTACTGTCATTTCAAGTTGTCTTTCTGAAGTTACAAGTGGAGTTCACAAGGAAGCAGGGAACAGTGAAAATTTAATGTCAACTTTTAATTCTAAGTTTTGATGGCATCTTATCACCTCTTATGACAACCAGTTTCAATATATATCCATATATATATATATATACAGCTCCTTAGTTGCGAGTATTTCAATGTACACAAAAAGCATCCAGGTTATGGTTTACTATTTTTTTTTATGATCCCCTTAAGATTTCTAAATTACAACTTGGAATAGAAATGCTAACGCCTTTCAGAGCTATGTGTCTGTTCTCTTTTTAATGACCGAACCTGCTAAGTTTGTCAGATGAGAAAGTTTTTATTTCATGAATATTTACAAAGAATCTGGAACTAATACCATATACTCAGTAGTAGGGACCCGCAAGTAAAGAGTTGGAGCTATATCGATGAAAGGCATACGATGCGCTCTGCAATTGTCTTATTTCGACAAACAACCCAGCCGAGAATCAATTAAAATGATTTTGAAAGTAAACGAATTTTTTTTTTGTAGTTCTCTCCAAATAATTCGTTTTTTTTCCCAACGCGAAATATATACAACGGTAATAGTATAGCGCAAACGTAATAGTACAGAGTCAGTATAAATTCAACTTAGGTTACAAAGAGATCTATTTCCTCGCGTGATAGATTCAATTGGTTGCTTTGGTGTAAGGCGGCTTCCCTAGACAGAGTGGCGCCTGGCATCAGGTCAACTTTATTTCGTTCAATTTTACCGAAGGAACGGGAGGATTTGCTAGATTTCCTTTTTAATAACTGTATTGGGTAATGTTTACAAAAAAAAGATATATATAAAAAAGTAATAATGGCAATAGTAAATAGAAAAGGTAAATCTAATAATTCTAATTCGTTATTTCAATTTTTGTCATCTCCAATGTTAACCAATTTCAACACATATATATATATATGTACAGCTCCTTAGCGGCGAGGTATTTCAATGCGTACAAAACCATCCAGGTTATGGTTTACCTTTTTATGATCCCCTTGTTTGCTATAGGGTTGAGTAGATTGATGGATGGAGGGGTGAGTGGCATTCTCAGAATAAATTGTTTATTTTTTTTTTTTCTCAACGCGAAATATATACATAACGATAATAGCACAGAGTCAAGACGAATTTAACTTGTGTTACAAACAAATCTATTTCGTCGCGTGATAGATTCAATTAGTTGCTTTAATGTAAGACGGCTTCGCTACACGAAGCGATGCTTGGCATCAAGTCAAGTTTATTTCGTTGGATGTCATGGAAGGAACGGGAGAATCCGCCAGATTTCCTTTTGCTGTAATTGTATTGGGTAATGCTTACAAAGAAAATATATAAAAAAAAAAAAAAAAAGGTAATAAGGATAATAATAAATAGAATAGTAAGGGGGGTTCGCCAAACTGTTATCGCAGTTCTGTCGCTCCGGCGTGGATCTGTTGGGCAGGGCGGCAGTATAAGGGGGGATTCGCCAAACTGTTATCGCAGTTCTGTCGCTCCGGCGTGGATCTGTTGGGCAGGGCGGCAATATAAAGGGGGGTTCGCCAAACTGTTATCGCAGTTCTGTCGCTCCGGCGTGGACCTGTT
>NW_024002166.1:0-4815 GCF_014805625.2 Glossina fuscipes | reverse complement strand
GGACAGACAAGCTTAGATCGATTCAAACTCATTAAATATAATAAAAAGGTGGGTATATCTTAGGCCCTCTTTAAGTAAAAACTTATTATAGCCTATACCACAAATAGTGTAGGGTATAATAAAACTGTTAATAGGGATATTTCGGTGGAGAGAACATCACTTGCATGAATATATTGATTCTAATAAGCATCTCTAAATGTTTTTCACAGAATAATCGAAAACATAAATAAAGCTATTAGTTAAGGCGAATCTCTTATGTACGTTTGTTTGTAAGACAAACAAAAGATCGCGCTATATACCGTATCTCGTAAGCGAGTGGGTAGAGTGAAGAAAATGGCAGCGGTCTCATTTAGTCATCGCCTCATTCCACATCCGCAGACCTAGAGCTCTTTGTCATTTCAGCAAGGTAGTGAGCCAGGATGAGGATGTGGCATCGATATTTATATACATAGCTCTTCTAACGAAGCTGAGATATTTTGGAGGCCGTTTGCAGGTAAACGTAATTTCTCTCTCTCTCTCTTTCGATATGCGAATTGTTTGATTTTTTCGGACAGCTGGTTAGAGTTGAGGGGGCGGTACTGCTTTTTCGTGCTTGTCTACTAACCGGATTATCGTGAAGGTTGTATGTGTTTAATTTATTATTTTAAAAAGAGGCAATAATCAAGGAGTTCACAATCTTTTCTCCTGTTTGAAGGCAATGATGAATTGTATTGAAGATGAGATAGTGTTATGGTGCTAGGGCAGCCAGATAATAGTTTCCACCTGTTAGCAGAACATGACAAAAAAAATTAAAAATCAAATTTTGCAATTCTACCAGTCGTTAACGAGACTCGTATTAATAAGTAAATACATTATATGACCCGAACAAAACAATATCCTAACTTAGTCCTTTCGATATAAAAAAAAATTGCCAGAGGACATAACGTCAAATAAAGAGTCCACTTCTTGAATATCTTGAAGTACAAATTCTTCCCCAATTTATACCCAATTTCCTAACTGGCTTGATAAACTTAGTCCCATTAAACGGCTAATTTATTTCCCATGTTTTGGTTGGTGGCGAAAGTGGAAATAGTTCGCTAAATGGGTTGTTGACGTTGCTAGATACAAATGCAATATGCAGCTTTACATCCCAAATTCCATGAGCTGTAAAAATTCTCAACGTCTTGGCGACATTTTAAAAAGATCTTATAATGTAGCGATTTGTGCTAACACTGGTCTACGTACATATTCTGAAAGTTGTATCAGTATCTTCTAGATCAATTGCAATATCCAGCACTCGGGCTTACTTAAAAAATGTCCGTATCCTTTCCGAATGCGTGAAGTCCTGAAAATTAAAACTGAAATTTGTTGCAGTATGGGAGAAGCACCCCGCAGATGTCGGAAACGAAATCCTACTTTACAAGCAATTAACAAAGATAATACCTATGCTGCGATCGCATCACAAATCAAACTTATTATGTCAGCAACACCAACTATTGTATATAATAAACCAAATCAAAAAAAAAAAATTCTCCAGCCTAATAAAATAAACCAACGGAGCATCAACTTTTAACGTCAAACAATCACTTGCCAGATGCATCAACCAACCCACTATAAAGGACCAATTCTTCATCTATCAATCAATCCACAATTACAAAATACTACCCACATTTGCCCACTCTTTGCACTTCAAGCAACCACTTGGATACCAATAAATTTTTCCATATAGAAAAAGAATAGCAAATTATTTACGAAAAGTTGTTATAGAAATTTTGGGTCTCCTTTTCAGCAACGTTTTCGAGAAGTAAAGTTGTGACATTGAAAATTAAGAACTAATTAACATATTTATGAAATTGTGTACAAATATTATTAATTTTCCAATCTCAAGATTTCTTGAAATGTAACATATTCCTAAACAGAAACATCAACAACCACTTTGTTTTGATTCTTAAAAGTAAATCAAAGAACAATTCATTGTTTTACTGTATGCGCGAGATTTCTTTCTTATATTATTTTCCTGCGCTGTGTATAGCTATTCATTCCATACAATATTTATTACCAGATAATGATTGCAACATATGTTATATTCTATACGGATAAATCATTTAGAAAAATAACTACAGAGGTAAATGTAGGCAGAAGCTCTACCGAGTGTCTATTGTTGTTTAGGTCTCTTGGCTCTAAAAAGAGAAGATTCCTCATTTCAAGGCCCAGTTCGCAAAATCAGTTGTAGTTCGTCAGGTTGAAACTCCTAGTCGTTAACATAATAGTGCACATTTCAGAAACCCAGTTAGAACTCTTGAGCCTTGAGCCGAACCTTTACCAATCAATACAGAGATGTAGCATAATTACAAAGCATTAGTGCCGCCTTAAAATACAATTGCAATAAACTTTCGATCGATATATGATATGATTTAGAAGTCTTCAAAAAGAAGGCGTTAATTTGTTCAACTGTTAATGTCACGTCCAGCTTTGAAATCGACCTGAGTGTATCACCTAAAAATACGTATATATGCCAAATTTGGACTGCCCATTTCAATCTATGCACCCGTGAATGTTCTAACAACAAATATGTAGGCATACCAACTAAATTATTTATTTATTTACTTCAATTTACTGTAACGTAAAATGCCGCTTCTTAGGCTGTAAACATAAATAACAAAAGTAAATTTCTGAATATTGTATAAAAATGAGCAAAATTATAGTACGAATATTAAATCAAATTATAATATAAATATAATATAAAAAAAAAAATTTATAATTTGGATCGTCAACCTTGCAAAAAGTAAAAGTAATAAGCAAAAAACCAATTTCTAAACAGCAAATTATAAAGAAAACCAAGATAACGTGCTCTATATCCTAGTAGAAAAACACAGAAAGAACGAAATGCGCTATTGGAAAGAGTTCACGGGTTAAATAATTCCAATGTCGGGCAACTCGAAGTACAAGAGAAAGTTTACAAAAACGGGATCTTATTCTGGGAACAATTATTTGGGCACTTCTTGTAGAATGTAGATCGTATTTAATTACTCCATAGAAGTGTAGCAAGTTATACGACAAGTTATGTCAGTCATAACTTCTGGGCCATGTAATGTATGAGGCATTGAGAGAATGTAGGCTGATTTATATTTAATCTGCTAAGGTAAATAAATATTATAAGAGGTAAATAAACCTAATAAGCACTTACGTTGCTCAACAATCGCTATTCTATTCCACACAAAGAAAAATAGACGTAGGGAAGATGATACTCAGTATTACCAAAAGGCACTACCTTCGTTGTATTTGGATTAATAAATAACGAGTTCTCAGATGACAATTGCAAGAGATATCTAAGTTTGCAATTAATGTTTGATTCAAAAACATTGCAAGTAGTTCGATCCGTGAGAACGAAAAGAAAAATATCGTCCACAAACAGATACGATCTACAAATGCTGATGTCAATATATATATTCAGGAAAGCCATTAATATACATAATTAAAAAAAGAGACATAAAACGGAATCCCAGAGAATAAGAAAAGTATTTCGGAATAAACTTCATCAACATTAACAAAGTGAGATCTTTCAACTAAATATGAATGTATAAGCACGCAAGCAGACCTAGAAAACCGAACAAGTTCACCGAACTTTTTAATCATTATCGACTAACCAATTAAGTTAAAAGTTTTAGACAAATCGAGAGATACTAATGACGTCAAGAATTCCTTATTAACATTATCGCTAATCAGTTAAATTCAATAACAAGGAGAGAACTTGATATTTGAGAATATGCTCAACTATCTTAGATAAAACAGGCAAAACGGACTTTAGCCTCAAATCATCTAAACTGTTAACAATTTTAAATGCTTTCTCTCTTTATATTCTACTACTGATGACAAGCAACTCAATACCAGAATTAGATGACGGCGAAAACAATCAAAAAAAAAAACTTTTAAACGTTTGCATCTCTAATTTCTTTCTCTGCAGCTACCATTAGGAAATCTGCAAGAAACGGCAACAAAACAAAAAAAAAAAAAAAATCGGGTATTTGTGTACTACATAATTAGTATGTAAAAGAATAAGAGGCATTTAATAATTTTTAATAACATAATATAATGTCGAGTCTAGTCCAACATAACAGTTATCGTATGGAATTCGATGTGAGCATAGTCTATAAAGCACTAAAGTGGGAAACAAAACACAACTTTGGATTTGAGATAAACACAAGCGCAATAAACGGCTTTTTAAATTGGAGCGAAACTTCCGTAATCAGCGTCAATTTTGTCAACGGGAACTCGTGTTTAAGTCTGCATTAAATTAATTGGCTAAGAAAACAAGCGTCCGCTGCTTCTTAACTCTGTGCATTCTAAATCTAAAACCTTGAAGTGTAGAATGGAGAGCGCAAAGCTAAGTGGGAAGAAACTTTATAATAATAAAGCACTCACAGGATGAGATTTCTTCTTAGAAAATACATAATTTGAATTGTAATAGTAAAAAATAAATTATATAAAAACAATTCTCAATACTTGAACATGTATTTGTTTAAAAATTGCCTGCATCTGAGAATAAGCGTATAAAAATTTGGCGCTAACTGAAAATAAGCGTCTATGATTCTGAATAGATTCTTTTTTTTTTTTTTTTTTTTAGTTTGTTTAGAAATGGAATGGACCAGTTAAGTTAATGTTAGATCCATATTCCAGAAACGAAGTTGAGAGCGATTGATGAAAAAATTTGAGCATAGGTAGACTGATGTGGCAGAGTGTTCGCAATGAGAGGCTCTGTTCCGCTGTCAATCCATAATTCACCGTACTTGGTACTGTACTGTCAAGATCCGGCTAATAATGCCGATAAAAGAGAAA
>NW_024002165.1:0-7128 GCF_014805625.2 Glossina fuscipes | reverse complement strand
GCGCTGGTTAGTATTAATCGCCATCCCTGAAGGACTTACAGGATAATCGACTCAACGGATAGGGGATGCGCTGGTTAGTATTAATCGCCATCCCTGAAGGACGAAGAGACTTTTTTTTTATTATTTATTTTTTACTTTTTTTACTGGACTCACACACCAACCAGGGATGAACCAAGGCAGCTATGACACTCGCGAAGTTTTCGGTTCTTTCTTGCAGTGCTCGCGATATTAAAAACGTAAAACGTACAAGTAAAACGAGGAAAACGAAACAAGCCGGTAACAGTACGACAAGTCGCGTCACCTCGCTGGTTCCTTTTCCTTGCCCCAGCCATTTCATACTTCCGTCCAGTAAAGAAGAACCAATAAAGCTAAGAGATCATAACACCATTCCCCCCGAAGGTCCTGATTATTTATTAAAATTTTCTTGCAACGGATCCTGGATTGGCTGAGTCATACCCTGCCTAAGGAAACTCGTTACAAGTGGCGCCCGAGCAGGGACCTTCGGATCAACAGAAACAAGGAAGTAAGCATACAAGCCGTGAGCTTATTGAAACAGTGGCTAAGGAAGGAGCCAGCATGGTGAAAACATCCTGGTTGTACAGCCTGCGAAAGGAGGAGTTGAGCGAGATCTGTGGATCGCTCGACCTAGACACCAAGGGTACTGTCGAGGATATGCGGAAAGCAGTGACAGCCCTTATTGCAACCCCCGACTTACCAACGGAGCAGAAGGCGAAGCTGACAGAACTGGAGGCGCAATACACCCCGAGAATGCTGCAATGGCCGGAAGGCACCGTGCGAGGTGCAAGTCCCAAGCGCCAGGCGCAAGAACGCATCTCATGTGGCGCGGCCATGGACCGCATATGTAAATGGTCGGTGCGTTACGATGGCGAGAGCTGCGCCCTGGAGTTCATCGCACGCGTAGAAGAATTGTGCGAAGTATACGATTTGCCCATAGACATCATGCCGCGAATCATCATGGAGCTGCTGAATGGTAAAGCAGCAATCTGGTACCGGAATAACCGACGAGTATGGGCAGGGTGGCAGGAGTTCAGGAGTTTTTCTTGCCCACCCGATACCTAGAGCGGTTAGATGACCAGGTGCGACAGACATTCCAGCTAGCCGGCGAGAAATTTAGAGATTACGCGCTCCGCCTGCAGGACTTAATGCGGCACCTTGATTATACGACACAGCAGAGGCTCGACAGGATCGCCCGAAACAGCCGTAGAGAGTATCAGCTGTTCTTCGGGGACACCTCCAGCAAAGATTTGAGCGAAATGATCGCGCTGGGAGAACGCTTTGAGGACATACCCGCGCCAGCAACAGCACCACCCAGGAGAGAGACCACAGGTATACGCCAGCAGTCAGTAGGGAACGCTCCGTTCACGTCCAGTACTAACAACGCCGGCCGGATTGTGTGTCATCGCTGTGCCCTTCCAGGCCACCTGGCACGCGACTGCCGCAATCCACGTGTCCTCTTTTGTTGGGACTGCGGTCGCCAGGGGGTCTTAACGAAGAATTGCTGCCGCCAATATGCCGAACAACACCCACAGGCGAGAGGCATGACAGCGAAGGAATCACCTGGCCTAGAGAAACAACCAACAGCAGTAACCTCAAAAGTACTGGGAATGCGCGGCAGTACCCTGGTAGCCTCCCTCTCAGTAGGAGGACTACCCACGACCGGCGTGATCGACACGGGAGCGACGAGAAGTATCATCCGCGAGGACGCCGCCGAATGCATTCCCTGGATAACGCGGTCAGACACCAAGAGCCACTCAATCCGAATGGCAGATGGTACAACCCAAAATAGCCTACGAACCATAACGGTGGAAATAAGGTTAGGCGTCAAGGCTGCAACTCTTGAACTACTAGTGGTGAAAAGAGGCGTCGACCATCTCACCTTGGGGATAGATTTCCTGGCCGAAATAGGCACGGCTATGACCATCGGCGACGACGTCGTAAAACTAAGCCGTCCAAAAATTTCATTGTCAGGCACGACCAGTGACCCCCACCCGGCGAACGACCCCCCGGAGATGGCCAGAGGGCCAACGGCAACCCAGGTGACAGACAGCGACAAAGCCACGCAGCCACCGAGAACCAACCGGTCAGCCACACACCGACGGTCAAGCTCACAGCAGATCGCCAAGGAGCACAAAGCGCCCAGCAACCCCACAATGATAAACGCCGAATGCGAAGCAGAAATCCAACGATTCATCGAAAAGGAATTAAGTAAATTCAACAGCGCCACGGTGTCCAACATAGCGTACCACTACATACGAATGAAGGATGAAATTCCCATAAAGCTCCGGTACCACAGGAAAAACTCAGCGATGCAAGCCATCATTGACCGAGAAGTCGATAAACTAATCGAAGCAGGATGCATAGAGCCATCCAACAGCCCATACAGCGCACCAATCGTGGTTGTACCTAAGCGCAACGGAGAATGGAGACTGTGCATGGACTACAGAGTGTTAAACAGCCGTTCGATCCCAGGTGCCTACCCTCTCCCTCGTATAGAGCAGATCTTGGACAAGCTACGCCAAGCCCGGTGCATTAGCACAATCGACTTGAAGAATGGGTACTGGCAGATTCCGATCCACCCGAGCTGCAAGAAATACACAGCATTCACAGTACCAGGCCGGGGGCTGTACCAGTGGCGAGTCATGCCGTTCGGCCTCCACTCAGCGCCAGCAACCTTTCAACGAGCACTCGACCGGGTCATCGGGCCCGAAATGGACCCCTTTGCCTTTGCATATTTGGACGACATAATCGTCATCAGTAAAAGTGCCAGCGAGCACCAACAACACCTGCAAAGGGAGTTTGAGCGCCTCCGAAGCGCAAATCTGGCAGTAAATAAGGATAAGTGCAAGTTCTTCCAAAGGGAACTACAATATCTGGGACATCTAGTCACTGCCGGCGGCATCAGTACAGATCCGGAAAAGGTGTCCGCCATCAGAAGTCTGAAACCCCCCAACAACCTCCGGGAACTCCGTCGCTGCCTGGGTACAGCCTCATGGTACCGAAGATTCGTATCGGACTACACAGAAACGATCCACCCCCTGAGCCAACTGCTGAAGAAAAAAACACGCTGGGTGTGGGGCGAGCCCCAACAAAAGGCGTTCGACGAGCTAAAGCGCAAACTTACCGAAGCCCCCGTATTGGCCTGCCCAGATTTCAGCCAGCAGTTCACGATCCAGACAGATGCAAGCAATGTGGGATTAGGGGCCGTCCTAACCCAGGATCAAGAGGGTGCGGAACGAGTAATCGCATATGCGAGCAGGCGGCTGCGCGGAGCGGAAAGTAACTACTCAGCCACGGAGAAGGAATGTCTGGCGATTGTCTGGGCGGTCAGGAAGTTCAGACCCTATGTGGAGGGCTACCACTTCCGCATCACCACCGATCACCAGGCCCTCAAATGGCTTAACTCAATGGAGAACCCCACCGGACGCGTCGCCCGCTGGGCCCTCGAGTTACAACAGTATTTCTATGAGATCGAATATAGGAAGGAGAAGTACAACGTCATTGCGGACACCCTGTCACGGCAACCCGAGGGAGGGCCGGAGGAGTTTCATCGAGCGTTCTCCGCGACCACCCAATGCCCCTGGTTAACCAAGATGATGCAACGAGTGGTGATGGCACCCGCGAAACAGCCGGACTTCACGATCATCGACAATAAACTATACCGCCTTACGCCGCCAGCAGTCTGCGACGAGGACGAAAATCCATGGAAACTGTGCGTCCCGAGTGAAGACAGGAAACGAGTATTATTCGAGAATCATGATGCCCCTACGGCCGGCCACCTAGGGATCCGAAAAACGGCGACCCGCATTTTCCAGCGGTACTACTGGCCAGGAATGTTCCGGCAGATAGCCAGATACGTCCACGGGTGCGAATCCTGCCAGCGGTACAAGGTAAGCCAGCAGAAACCAGCAGGGATGATGAGGACGCGAGTACCGGAGGGGCCCTGGTGCACTGTGAGTGCCGACTTCATAGGACCCCTACCCCGCTCAACCACCGGTTGCAACATGGCCCTAGTCCTGGTTGACAAGTTTACCAAGTGGTGCGAAATCGTGCCGGTGCGACAGGCCACCGCCACCGCACTAATAAAGGCCTTCCGAGAACGGATCCTTGCCCGATTCGGGGCCCCAAAACTCCTCATCACCGACAACGGGAAGCAGTTCATCAGCCGACAATTCAAGCAATTCCTAGAGGAAATGGGCACGCAACAGCAGCTCACCGCCCCATACACGCCACAGGAAAACCCGACGGAAAGGATGAACCGTACCATCAAGACGATGATCGCGCAGTACACAGCCCAAGACCAACGCCACTGGGACGCTCTGCTCCCCGAAATCACTCTGGCCATCAACAGCAGCGTGACCGACTCCACCGGATACTCGGCCGGCTACCTTAACATGGGCCGCCAACCACGTTTGCCACGTGCGCTCTACGACGCGGACATGCTAGGAGCCGGCACTGCCGAAGAAACCCCCGAGGAGAAAGGCAAGCGCATGAACGAACTATGCGACATCGCGGGAAAACACATGCGGAAAGCGAGCCAAGAGCAGGCCAAATAGTACAACTAAAGGAGGCGCGACTGGTCGCCCGAGATTGGAAAAAAGGTATGGATCAAATCACACTACCTGTCCAACGCAGCGGAGAGTTTTGCCACCAAGCTAGCCCACAAATTCGACGGACCCTATCGAGTCATTGGTTACGAGTCACCGGTGATCATAACAGTACAAAGCCTAGACGGATCTTCAACCAAGCGGGCCCACGTCAACGAAGTCAAGGAGTGCAACGAACAATAGCCAGCCACCGTACCCCCCCCCCCCCAAAAAAAAATCAATAGCACAAAAAAAAAACATCAACAAAAAAAAATCAATTGGAAAGAAAAAAAAACCATCAACAAAAAAATCAATAGCCCCAAAAAGAAAATCAACAGGGAAAAAAATCAATAGCACAAAAAAAAACATCAACAAAAAAAATCAATTGCAGAAAAAAAAAAAACATCAACGGGGAAAAAAAATCAATAGCAAAAAAAAACCATCAACAAAAAAAATCAATAGCCCAAAAAGAAAGCAGAAAAATGAACAACAACGAAAAACACAACAACATCGACAGAGAAATCAACAGCAACAAAAAAAAAAACAATAGCCAAAAACATCACCTGAGTAACATCACCAACAAAAAAAAAAACACAACTGGAAAACATCAACCCCAACAGAGAAAAATCAACAACAAAAAAAACCACAACAGAAGAACATCAACATCAACCGCAAAAAAAATCAATAGGAAAACATCAATAGGGAAAAAAAAATCAATAGAAAAACATCAACAGGAAAAAAAAAATCCGTCGAGAAAAATCATCAACAAAAAAAAAGAAAAGAAAACACAACTGGAAAACATCAGCATCAACAGAGGAAAATCAACAACAACAAAAAAAACACACCAAGGGTCCGTAATCGTAACAATAGTATCTGAGGATTCGCCTAGGTAAAACATCCCGATAACAACAACAGCACACTAGAAACGCAATGAACATAATACAACCACGATCAGCATCAAGAAGAATACAACGGATAACAGCAAAGCAAAGGGCAAACCCAAAAAAAAACAGGCCAAGTGAACAGGCAAATGCTATACAACAAAAATCAGAATCACGATGACGGTTATACAAAAGCTGGGGGAGAGCGCGAAGCATGCAAGGCGAGAGCAATAAATATAACGGCAGTAATAAAAGAGAAACAAAGGGATAACACATGTCGACCATACGCACACATACCACAGACGGCGATAAGCAATACATCAGACCAACAAGTTGGATCACCGCCAAGCAAGGCATACAGGTTGCACTAATAAAAGCCCCGTTAGCGGCTCATACACAACGCCTGTCTAAATGGCAAGCAAACAGCAGTTCAAGTGTGACACGCATCGTGAAAAGAGCTAAAAAAAAAGAAAAAAAAAGAGTAAGAGGTAGTATTCATCAGAAATTCACACAGCAGCATGGATCGCCGATTCGCCACCTATGCCAAAATCGACATCTCCAACGGGGATTTCCAGCGGTTGGCCCCCGGCCGCTGGCTCAACGACCGAATCATCGAATTATATAGCCAATGGGTGTTGAACCAGCAAACCGCGGCAGGGATCAGGGACCAGGTCCATCTGGCCTCTCCCTTCCTATACCGGAAAATCGCGCAAACTGTCCCCAACGAAAAGTTGCTCCTCCGGCAGGCGCAGCGCAACCAAGTGGCAGGAAAGAAATGCCTGATCATCCCAATCTGCGAGCAAGCCCACTGACGCCTATGGATTGTGGCTCACCCCGATCTTACGGCTGAAACGAGCGCGATGTATGTCATCGACTCACTAAGGAACTATCCGACAGAGGAGATAGCAGCGCACATCCGTCGTTACGTCCAACTCCTAAACCGGTGGAAGCACGGCCAGGATCTAAAATGCGATTCGCAATCAATGCCGCTGCGGAAGGTCCAAGTCGAGGTATACCTTCAACAAGATGAGGCCAGGTGGGACCCGCACGCCTTGTCCCTGGCCTGGTGTACAGCGGCAGAGGCCCAGCGAAGCCGAATGAAGATAGCAGCAGTGCTGCTGAGAGTAGCAACGGAGGAAGGGGGAGCCCGGGCCAGCATCAGTGAGCCCGTCGACGACACCGATGACGTCACCATCATCACACCCACCGTTGAGCCGATCACGGTAAGGACAATGGCGACCGAAGAACCAGCCGGCATGGCCACCGCCAAGGAAACAAGGAAACCGTGGACAAGCGAGGAACCCATCAGCCTGGGGGTTATCGTTGCAAACAACCACGATGACGATCTCCTCCGCATTACGCCCACCATTCGGCTGTTAGGTAGCGCACCAGCCACCTCAAAACCAATACTCGGCGAAGGAGACGAGTGGGTCCAGTTGGAGAGGGGTGACCCATTCGACTGTTACCTACGCGACAAGTATAAGACGGGACACAGAAGAGGCCGTTTTTATGACGTAGTGGGGGGCCAGTGGTGCCGAACCGTCCGGGGCCGGGGGTCCCTCCGTGTTTTCCACCTATTCCGAAGCGAGGGGGGGATGTAAGGAAGCGATTCTGCTTCCTTACGACGCACAAGTCCGTCCGCC
>NW_024002164.1:0-7065 GCF_014805625.2 Glossina fuscipes | reverse complement strand
TACCTTAATTATTTATGGCAAATATCATAGCTTCGCAGCCCGAACAAACAGTGCCCCCACGCAGAACGTAAATTAATGAAAATTAAATGAAAATATGACGCTCAGTACATTTGCACTAATAATAAGTGAGCGAATATAGCTTAGGCTGCGGATTTGGAAGCACATTGGACGAGATTATCAAAAAACTATTTTTTTATTAAAGGATAGTTTGCCACACAGACACATCAGAACAGCTCAAGCAGCCAAATTGTAAATATGTTTGACCAGAAATGATCTTTTACTCAGAAGTTAGAGGAGCGCACTTACAATGAGGTGTGTGTTGGGTAACTTTGCTCTGGTTCTGCGAGTCATGTTCTCGTACATATGACTTAGAGCCGTATAATCCGAACTAGAATAAAGCAATTTTAGTAATTGAGCGAAATCAGGTAAAAGAAGCGATACTTTTCCTCAGAAGATTGTCTTAATCTATCTGTGGAGGTGAATGTGCATAAATGTAAGTTAAAATAAAAGAAAAAAGTATAAAATAAACCAGTTTTTGCAAACAGTTGTTAAAATATGTAAATTAACACGAAATTGCCTGAAAACTTGGCATCTGGCCAACATTTGCTGAGCCAATCTGGACAAATTCTCGGCGGTACTGCCTAAAATGAAGGCAAAGGAAAGGGGCTGAGTGTCGTGGGGGAGGGGAGTATAAGTCATTAAATGTCAGGCTAAAATACATAAATATCCGAATACATCTATATATGCATGCATATGCATATGTGCTTACGCGGGCACACACACACACACTCATTCACGATACAATGCCATAAGAGTACATTTTTTATACTAAAACTATGTAAATTTACTTTAATCTCATTCTACACCGCACTCAGCCAAACACAACTTGTATGCGTTCACTCGCATGTAGGCATACACATCCGTGTGACTGCGTTTGTGTGAAAGCACCAACTGTTGACCATTTTGTTATCAATTAAATATTTAATATGATCTAAAATGTAAGCAATCTGCTGCATGGGCATATCCAGGCTCGTGCATGTACTTGTACGTATGTACGTATGTGTGCGTGCTCAACCTTTTTATGCAATTTGCTGTTCTGCGGCACACACTTTAATTGACTCTCATCTCATTGTGTTATACAGAGTAGGAGTATTGCAGTACCGTACTATAGCATATCCTTTTCTACCTTTGTTGATTACAATTGCTGTTAGTTATGTGTTTGTGTGCGTGTTGTTTCTTCTTTTTTTGTTGGGCTAATTGCAAAATATACGAAAATATCGGAACAGTAAGTGGGTCACTTTTGATTAAAGTCCTCAACACGTAACATCGCCATCAACATCACCATCACCATCATCATTATCAACACGATCATGATCGTTTTTGTCGCTACTAACTATTTACCAATGCCGCCGCTATACAACTACATCATCCCACAACTATACTACCATACAATACTATCTGTTATTAATGGTGTTATGTGTATGAGTACATGATTGGTTTTTGGTTGTTGGTTAGTCGGTTGGACGTATGTGCACATATATCCTCGAATCAGCCCTTAAGGTTCTTTATAAAACCATCGCAAATTATATATTAACGTGTGTACAAATAACCGGGTATATGTGTATGTCTATGGTGAGCTTGGGAATGTGTTCGCGTGTGGGTGCTAGTTTATAAAGCTCTGTGCCTTCTTACGCCTGCATACATGAGGTTTCGACCCCATTCGGGTGCATGTGACTGTAGAATATTCTGCGGTTAACACGTTTGCCGATATCATCAAATATTACAATTCGTACTGAATGGAGATGGGTGCGCGTGAGTAAATATAATATATTTTCGATTCTACACTAATGTGTTCATCCGTAGATGCATGTACTTATACTTATGTTTGTATGTGTGAGAAGCACATTAATTATTGGCAGAGGTTTTAACCTAAATTTTATTAAATTTAATTTTAATATTTGCGTTTCTTGCTTACGTCCGCCAAACGATCGAATGACCACAACCCAATTTTCCATTGCTATAGCGTATGATACGGCTAAGTAACACTCCGTCAAGCTCATGTAAAAATAAAATCCATGTGAAACAATTGTTTGGACTTAGGAGAAACTTTTTTGCCACTAACGAAGTATATTCGCTGCATTGTAATTGTTCAGTTGCTTTCCTACGATGTATTTGTCGAGCTTTGACATCGCTACGTATGGGTGATATCAACTCATACACTTAATGTGTGGGAGGTCAATAGACGGTATAGCGGATAGTTTGCCAGACGTCTTCCTACAGGTTCATTAAAATTAACAATTTGACATCATAATCCTCATTAACGGGACGAAAAAAGTAAGTTGTGCTCATCTCGTTGTAGTTGGTCACTTCATACTCCATCATTCACTTCTATTTTTGTCCTCCTATGGTGTTTTTCATCTTGAATTTAAAAATTCAAAAAGCAAAGGGTTAAATCTTATCATATCGACGTTTCAATTTTCTATTCACTACCGAATTCACTTTACATCGAGAGAAAGACCATTTCATGCAATGAAAATTTGAGCGAAATCTGAATAGCAGCTTCCGCATTGTGCGCAAATCAAATTTGAAACCAGTTTACCGCCTCGGTTTTCGTAAGATTTCCCTATAAGAAATTTATTTTTAGCAGTTGACCTTCCAGCAAGTAATTAATTAATTCAACTTAAGAATGTTTTCACCCTACAATTTCAACTGTATTTAATAAGAGCCAATAAACTTTTCCATCTTCTCGATAAAAAATATCTTCGTTCCAGGATTACAACTGACAACAATAAACATCATCTCACCTCGAGTAACTTTTTGATTAAATTGAAACAAATAACCATTTTCCGAGTACTTATTGCACAACTAGAGATTCACATTTTAATCGTAATGCATCTTAACCGAACACTTTGATTAAATAAATACGACTTTTTGCTCCCAAAGGGCGTTAATCAAAGAATTTGTTTGAAATGAAAAGTTCATCTCTTTTTTATAGACTTAAAAATTAGATGACTGCGCCCATTCCTCACTCCTGAAGCGTATACAGAGGTCACTGTGATTTACTGTCTTATCCTTTCCATTTTTATGCTTTATTATGTAATATACGTAAAAAATTCTTGCAGATAAGCATGAAAACACTCCTTACACAAGACTCTAGTTGAACGTTGCTGCACATTACAGGCAGCGCGATGCCGTGTTGCTTTCATCGCGGTTGCAACTATGTATTTTTTCATTCAAAGCAATTTCTGGAATCTCACAACGAAAACAAAACAAAAACGAAAGAGAGCCCAGCATAAATCAGACCGGAATCAATCAAACATTGATAGGACGTACAGGCAATAGTTGATGATAGATAATCCCACACCAAGTTTCAATTATATGATTTAACAGCCTTACCATACACACCAACCTACATCCGAGGGACGTCAAACTTATTATTTTGTTGATTGTCTCAAATCGCTTCTAATACGCATTCCTTTCCACTCGGTTGACTGATGCCCGTATTTGTCATTTTCATGACCGCAGTGCGACACTACCACCCAGCGGACAAAAGACATGAGATAATTAGCTTTAAATACGCATCTCTGCCTGGTTACAGTTTCTCGTGTAGCTGACTTACTAGCCGTCTCTGGTTGACCGGCACTTAAGCTCCCTCTAAGCTACATTCATGGTATACATTATGTGAATTCTAAGATTATTTTAAATCTTTGCA
The DNA here is from genome assembly GCF_014805625.2 of Glossina fuscipes. Classification (NCBI taxonomy): domain Eukaryota; kingdom Metazoa; phylum Arthropoda; class Insecta; order Diptera; family Glossinidae; genus Glossina; species Glossina fuscipes. Next base: position 3,353 of record NW_024002164.1, on the reverse strand, counting down.
AACAGAGTTTATGTTAATTTCCTCCTTTTACACTGAAACTACACTTCAATATCATCGCTGTAGCAAATAAATTTCTAAAACTTAGCAGTTCTTTGTGACCTGATTGAAATACGCATCGGTGGTTCAGTGGTACAATGCTCGCCTGAAACGAAAGCGGCCCGGCTTCGATTCTCGCCGATGCAAGTCCAGTGTTCTACTTACCTTTAAGAAGGGAAGGTCGCTTAAATTATAGGCATACATACGCATGGACATAAATATGAACTCTGAAGTAAAACCCTTAAGATGCATGCAGGAGGTGGAGTGGATTTGTTGATCATATGTTGATGCCATAGAACAATCATTTGTGTATGCATACTACAGTTCCCATTAATCGGACTGATGGAGTATGCCGTACTTATCGTATACACTAAAAACAAACAAACTCTTCTTCTTATCTACAAATATCAGTTTTCTCAGCTTTGTTTGCAAAACTTTGATGAGAGGAACAAGTGTTTTGAAACTCTATAATTAGAGAAGCACCATCTGCTAAACTTGACGCGCTTGTTGGCGTTGTTTTACACTCATCAGCTTCCAGTTGATTTCGGCTCTTAATGCTGACGTATGCTTGTTGCGCATTTATTTATAAGATGCTGACAACGTTTGTGAAAGTTTACTCAAGCTTTTTAACGATTTCTTTCGCATTTTTGATGCAAATTAATCATGCAAGTGGTAAAGTAGCCATTAAGCCAGCAGATGATGTAGACGATCTGACGGAAAAGTTTAACAATGTAAACCTGGAACGCGTCGACGTACAAGGTAAAGTGAAATGGATGAGTAAAACTCTCTGTGTGTCTCACCATACATTTCGGAGACGGAATTTTTTTGCAACCAATGCCTATTTAGTATATAAACGAAATAGAATCTGTTTGCTCGAGTTTAAAAGAATTATATAACTCAGTCGGCAATGTTAACACAAACATAAATACACTTCAACTCGGAAAAGTTCTCAACAACGGCGTCGAAATACTCGCGGTTAATAAGAAGTCGGCCTTCGCTGTTAATATGACGTCGGCCTTCTGGAAGTAAGCAACAAAACAATAAATAAATTGTTTAACGAACATTCGAACGTTTCTTCTTCGGTAGCTTACGCTAGGTGATTATTTTTTCGCTCACTGTTTTTATAAATTCGTTGAATGTTCGCATAGACCAGATAATACCTAATGAAAAGACTTCCGAATAACAAAGTTCGTTTCTTAAGTGAGCCATCAACGTCACTGAGCAATTGTGGTTCAAGTTCAAGGTTAACGCAGTGACTGCAGTGCAGACAAAGCTTTCTCCTCTTATGTAGGACTATCTCGAGTGTTACCTACATGATTGTTGCGCTAAAGCAACAGACAAGTTATATTTATTCCTCTGCTTATGTTTGAGAACAAATTTCTGTAAGGAATTAATGGTGACAGTGCTAGAGTCGAAAGTAGAACTGAAAAAATGTTCAACTGTGTGTTTGTTTGGCCGAGCAAAAAACCCTGATTTTTTCGAAAATATTGCCTATGTAACAAAACAAATTGGTGTACCTTACTACTTCAAATATATAACATAATGCCTTTTCCCAGTTATTTCGTAATGCTGTTCAAAATGTGAACCTATTTCTCCTTATCTTCCAGCAGATTTTCGTATGGATTTTCTATTCACCAAGGATGTAGGGCGTTTCATTATATTGAAACTCATGTAGATTAATAAATGCATTAATATGTAAAAATAGCTCATCATCTGTAAAAGGGGTTATGTTGTGTCTTCACCTTTTTACTTTCACGTTTCGTTAACTTTTATTGATTACAGTCCGCTTCCACTTACAGCCTTAGCCGAACATTGCATGTATTGTAAGACGAAACAAGTGCCAAGCCAGGAAAAGGAAATGATTGCAGTCACAGGAGCATGTTTACATAGTCGATTCTTTATCCAAAAGAACAACAACAGAATGAAATTTCGATGCGTTATAAGATTGAATGAACTCAGCCGATTTTTCTATGTCTTGCAGGTGCTCTGCGAACAGCTACAGAATATATGTGAAAACTTTTGTCTTCACATCTGCTGTAGTTTATGAGCAATGTATGAAAAGCCGGCTTTTTTGCTTTTAGTAACACATGTATGCACAGATGTACTGTGGGCGTGTGCTTTGACCGATTTGGTTCATCTTCAGTTGGAACTTATCTACCAAGCCTTTAAATGTTTTTGCCGAACTTAAAGCGAACATCTTAAATTTGGCGATCGGAAAACTAATCGACGCAGACAGACACACAAACACACATATGGAAGGACAGGTATCTCTAGATCAATCCACAATTTGATAGTAATCAACCATATATACACTTGATGAAGTTTCCTTCTGGGTGTTGGGTTGGTTTTGACAAAATGAATCCTCCTCCTCCTTTGTTGAAGACATCTATCCCATACTTTGTCGTAGATATAAGAATGAGCCATGCAGGTATATAGAAGTTTTGAATATAACTTTGAAGAGCACAACACACACAAGGAATTCATTTTTACACAGCTACATAGTACGGCGACTTACGTTTTCGTATGCGTAATTGTCCGGCGACACTTTCCAGCCAATACATTGCAATACGACTACGAGTTAAAAATCAATCTTTGCTATTATTGCGATATTGTTGTTCCTGTGGATAAAGCGTTTGTTAATTTGTATTTTTCGGGCGTTTTATGCATATTTCTAGGTCCGCCTTGCTTACTGGATATACAAAAAGATTTTCCGGACGTGAATGAACCGCAACCATTATACCTCGTGCCAGGTACGACTCAGTTCTGGCTACCAAACGAAAGAGGGCTCTTGTCGATACCACGCGGTGCTACCATTGAACTCCATTGTTCAAAGGGATTCTCCAATGCAACGAAACAGTATAATGAAAGCAATGGGCTCAAGATGCTGCAAAATTCAAGGACAATATGTCTACGCTGCTTACAGGATAAAATATTTCTGTGGCAGGGCGAGAAACATGAGCTGCGGCAATTCGTTTGTACAGAGCACATACGCTACAAGGTTGAACGTACGAATGAGCCATGCGGCATGATGCCGGCGACAGGCATGACAAACGCAGCAATGTCATCATCAGCTCGAGAATATCGCGTTGGTTTTAGTGCAACTCTTAAGGGGCGATTTCTGGAAACAATGCGCATTTGCTATGATGAGGCATTGCTGAGAACATATTACGTACAACATACATTGTCCCCGGCCATCCTTCATATGCAGAAATTTGTAAAGCGTTTGAGTTTCAGCAAGGCCGGATATTTCGATGACCTGGACATTAACTACTTTTACAAGCGAAAAAACCAACATGAACGGGTGGCATTGCTGCTGA
>NW_024002163.1:0-2103 GCF_014805625.2 Glossina fuscipes | reverse complement strand
CGGGATGTTAGTCGAGATCCTTAGACTTCTCGATCACTCAAACGGATCACTTACTATATACAAAAAAAAAAAACGTCGTTGCTTGTTAAAACTTTTATTACTTTATGCATTTTTATATTTTCTTCCATTTTCATAAAAAACTACAGATTGGAATTTGTTGCTATGGAGACACTTAGTTTTCATAAGTGCCAATGTCCACATGAGTAGCCGTTTAGTAGCAGTAGTGAGTGCTTAGTCTGCAAAGATACACTTACCAGCTGGACACGCACTCATTGGACTGTGGGCACTACTTATCTCTTTCTCTGTCTTGCAGATCGTTAGCGTTTTAAACGTATAAGGGACAGCCCTGAGTAGTTGATATAAAAATCATTAGTTATTACAATATTCCATTGCACACCAAGTATTTTTAGTTATACATCTAGGTTGCAATTAGTATTCAAAGAAAATAGTAACAACAAAGTAATTAGATTTACTGTCTGAAAGCCTAATAGAATAAAGTTTTACAAAGGCATATCTAACTTTGAATTTCATTAAATTTTTAATAAACTGTCATGCTGACTTTTTTTATATTTTTCTAAATGTTTTTTAATTTAATGGATTTCTTTATTATCATTTTATTTTGTGCTTGTTTATCTTATTATGACTTGTTGTGTGCTTTATTATACCTCGGGTTTAACCTTTAGCACACTTACTATTTAACACCTTTTTATACCTAAAAGGACGATGGTATTGCCACGTAAACTCGCCTTTCGGGATTATATATCAATTATTCAACTCCTTTTGAAATTACGTACGTACCACTGAATTGTGATTTTTTGGATAGTGTAAGGAACTTATGTGTACTACACTTTAGTTTTCGTTCTGGTCTAGTCCTTTCGAATATTGCAATTAAACTTTCTTAACTCCACTTTAATGAGGCACTTTTCCACGGACTTGTCTCTATAAATATTGTGTTTATATATCTTTTACTTACTTGTAAGTTACCGTCACCTAAATTCATCCCAACGTTTTTAATTCGTTAATCCGTTTTTCCGCTAAATTTTTGTCAATTGTTGTGTACCCTTTTCACTAGCTGCGTAACGCATGTAACGCGCCATTAATGTGTGCTTGGTTTTCTCCTTTCTTTAGAATGTTGCTTCACATAAAAGCGGCTAATTTTCATGATAATTGCAATTGTCAAACTTGGTATTTTGGTAACAGTAAACTCATCTTCTCATTTGTTTGCAAGACGGAGAAGGAAGGTTTAGAGTACGAATAAGGTGTATATATTTTTGATCAACATCAAATTCTGAGTTGGTTTGGCAGTGAGGCTCATTAGGAGCTCATTAGAATGTCGGTTCTACGCAGTAGAACGAAAATTGTTGTGTGGCTAATCCCTACAGTTTCTGTGGGCAATATAGAACAATATTCGTTCAAAACGCTCACTTGATTGAAGCAATGGCATTCAAGAAATAGAGAGCCGACAAAGTTCTCTTTTCTGACAAGGTCTTCGCAAAAGACAATAACAGATTTAACTTTTGGGATGGTTTTTCTAATCACTATCTTTTTGACAACTTGAAGCGGTAAACTATTGTTGCTGTAGAATAGTTTAGGGGGCAGACTTAGCTTTATAAATTGAGAATGCTCAACTGGGACTTGGAGCCACAAATCTTCTAAAATATTTGGAATCGATATAGTCGGAATTTAATAAAAAGCTTCATGGACAGTTGCATAATGTAAACCGTTAAAAAGCTCCATGTTACTTTTTGGAGTTTTTCATAAATTTCCAAGCCATAGTCAGCTGTATATAGAACCAAAGGCTAAACAACAAGAATCGGTGAGAGTGGATGTACAAAACTTCGTTAAGATGACAGGCATTTGATGATATTAAGCATTTGGATTAGTTTATCATGGAGAAAGGAACAGTGAGCTTTAAAACTGTGCTGTTTACTAAAAACAGCGTGTAGCAACTTTAATTTGTCAACTTTACCGATGATAGTATTGTTAAAAATAGCGCGGAAATGGAAGACAGTTTTTCCGGTATGAATAAAGTAATCTGTATTTACCGACGCAAATGTGGACTCCACAAATATTGCTTCAATTGGACAAACTACCCAAAATAAT
>NW_024002162.1:0-3310 GCF_014805625.2 Glossina fuscipes | reverse complement strand
ATAAGAAAATCATTATTTAATGAGAATTAAAATATATATAAATATCAAAAAATATAAAAAGTAATATAATGTCATAAATAAAAAATAATATAGATTATTATTTGCTATTGATTTCACACGATACGCTGTGTGTGCTTCATTTTTGACTTCAATTTGGTAAATTCCGTTTTACTGTGGACGTAGAGTGTTTGCTTATTTTAGAACCAATGTAAAATTTGGCTGGCTATTTACATTTTTTAAACACACGACAAAAATTGAGCTATAGATATGTGGCTGCATTCGTTTAGAAATATTTATATTCGGTAGAAGAAATATTGCTTATTATCCTACAACTAAAGTCAAATAAACATCAAAAAGGAAAGTTGATTTATTCCTTTTCAAAACAGAGATTTCAAAAACATTGATTAGATTGAGCACTCTTCCTGCTAAGTTGGCTTTAATTCACCTTTCTCCTTTAGAACTCCTAACATCGACTCATAGTAGTCTCTCTTAAATTTTTTAAAAGGGACTTTGTATACCTTTGTTCCAACTGTTCGAAAGAAAATGTGTAATGAAATTGGCATGTGAGAGATCTTACGTACTGAGCTTATCAGTCATATGCGTCGGATGACAACAGAAAAATGATTTGACAGGAAAGAAAGAAATACTTCGCCAAACTATTTTCTGAGTTGAGTAGTTATTGATAATAAAACGAAGCTCATGGTCGAATAAAGTCCATGAAAGCATCTACATTTCTCAATTTTTGTAAATCAATGAAGCAACGAGTAGTGAATAGAGCCCTCCTTGAAAATGAAATTTTTTCTTCTTCTTTCTGCGATATATTTGGCGGTTCTTAATTGATATCGATATAATACAGTATAGTGCTAATTGAGCCATATGAAACTTGGATTAAAAGAAATGTTATAAATAAATAACATTATCGGTTCGGTTATTGAAGATTGAAGAAAGAGAAAACTTTTGATAAAAAAAGTTTAAATATAATATAAAATTGGTTAAATTCTATAAGAGAAAAATAGTTTAAAAACATTACAAGAACTTCAATAAAATTAAAAAAAAAAAAACTTATGTTAAAAGCTACAAAGATCACTTTGAACTTTTGTAAGAAATAATCCCAGATTATATATTACTAAGATAATATCCTTATATACTACGAGTTTTTGGTTTTTCCATTCCTTTGCCGCTACACGAATATTCTATATAATCTTCGGTTTGGGCCAACAGTAGCGATTTAGCGATTTAGGTGGTGCTTGCAAATGTTCTTCAATGTTCTTCACCGCCATACTTTTCCACAATATGTTCCTTCGTCTGAAGAAAAATAAAATATATTATTGCACGGTTGTAATTGAGATCTCGAAATACTTAACGAATTTATATATCTTTAAACAATTTGATGCAAGGTTATAAATTCAGCGGCTAAAACATTCTACATGTCGGGGGAGCAGATCAATGTCCCAATTGGATTCCGCGGACCCAACGGGGCTGCTATGGGCGTGGCAGCTCAACATTCTCAATATTTTGCGGCTTGGTATTCCCTTTTTTTTTCATCAGCAGTTCCTAGAGGAGTTGCAGTGTCCTTTAAGTCATCTTCTTATTTGATTTCCACAATTGAAACTATGAACCATTTCCGAGGTTTGGAACAACGCGAACTCGGTTTTTGGATTTGTTTCAGAACCGGGTGACAAGCGTTTCGCCAGCATCATTGGTATCACGGAAAGTACATAGAATATTAAAACAAAGAAGGGATAAAAAATCTTCGGTTGTGGCACAGCACAAGCCAATATTAAAAAGGTCATAATAATAACAAATAATAACAAACACTAAATCCACGTCTTTTCGTAATAAAATATCATCAATTTTGTTGGTAAAAAAAGCGATATTTTGGGATGATGAAAACTCTTCCGCTTCTTTTACGGTTCGTCCCCAAAGAGCTTTAATTTCAAAACCTTTTTCAGGTAAAATTGGCACCGTCATTACAGGAAGAAAGAATTTTTAAGAGCTAAATTTAAACAAATAATACATATATATAAATAAATATAAGATTTGGTTAATGCGATAATTAACTTAACATAGGTACAAACCGAACAAACTAATTGAGTGAAAATGAAAATTTTTACTTTAAAATTAGTTCTAGACTATTTGGCCTCCGAAAAAATAACGTAAATGTATAAAGGAATAAAAAATCAAGTCTTCATCGCGTACGTATAATACATAAATTAGTTATAAGAAATACTAAAAACACAATCCAAATTAATTGAGTTTACTGAAATTTACTTAGATAACTCAATAATTTGTAAAATTCAAACACAAAATATACTAAGCTTTAGTACAATTATTTAGCATGACTCTGAATGCAACTTTAATGTCGATGTCAGTCACACCGATAAGCTTAATAACATTGGAACCTCGAATGGATATTTTTCATTCAGATGCATTTCGAAAGATGTTATATTAAACTAATTTTTCCTTATATTTCCCGTTTTTAATACTCCTTAGTAACTCTACTGAGGAGTTCGGAAAGTGTTGTTTCAGTTCCGAAAGCTAAAGTTACTAATACTTTAGATAATCTTTCCGTTCCCCCTGTCTTGTCCGGGATTGTCCAAATATGATCAGTCACCTCATCTTTGTTCGAAGTTTTCCTTTACTCATTCCACCAGATGTCCGCAAATTACCATACCTAGAATTAGATCCAACAGCTACGAACGATTTTACATAGTTTTAGCGGCGCGTTGCTGGAACTTCTTGCCACTTAATCTAGTTATATTCTTTCATTCTGTCCGCCAGACATTCCGGTTTTTTCATGTTTAACCTATTTAAACTTATTTTTTGAGATATTTTCATGAAATTTGGTACACAAATATGTCTTGGCCTAAGAACTAACTCTATTGGAAATGGTTCGACCACTTGCCATTTAACGTGTAATTTGGAAAGATCATTCTAATAATAAATTTCAGTTGAACCTTTTTTCCCACACTTCTGTTAATGAGTAGAATACTCTGCTTTATATGTTATATGCGTTCTATATGTGTGCTCATCGACTATCGTTTTCGTTTATTTTTTAACTAGTAACTGCTGTTTTAACACTGGCTTGGTTTTTCTTTAGACGTCTTTAATGCTACCGTTTTTGATTTGATTCTTCACTGAGACATTTCCTTGAATTCCTCTTCCTTAAGTTTATTTCTGATCCTTCAATTCGTAGCTTGTAACTCCTAATTTGTAAGTTAAAAGTTCTAAAATATAATAAGAGTTTGTAACTTTTCCTATTTTATTATAATATTATGGTATGATCTGTATTATATTTTGTATTATTGGT
>NW_024002161.1:0-1057 GCF_014805625.2 Glossina fuscipes | reverse complement strand
AAAACCAAAGCAATAGTCTTGTCGCCTTCAAAAAACTAAATGTTTCTACAGGCCCATTATCATTCATTTATCAAAATGTTATGGGCCTTAATTCAAATGTTAGTTCTACTTTTCTAAATTCAGTGAGCGCGGAGTTTTTCTGCTTGGCCTTCACTGAAACTTGGCTAAAACACGATCTTCATTCGTCAGAACTTTTTCACAATTCTTTCCAAGTCTTTACAAATGATCGAGTGAGTCGCTTTGATGGTGGTGTATTAATTGCCATATCAGCGTCAGTCCCGTCCAATTCAATAGAATTTCCCACTTCTCCTGACCTTGAATTTATCGCCTTTCGTGCGATAATGCCTAATAAACAGCTATTTGTAACCTGCTCCTATATTCCCCCAAATTCTGATATCTCCATTGACAAGAAACACGCTGCCCTCATTTGTGAAGTGGCCAAGCGGTCGAGACTTAACGATTTGGTCGTTGCATTGGGTGACTTCAACTTGCCTCAAGTCACTTGGTGTAACAATGATAATTCTGGCTGTTCGATTTCTACTTCAACGTCTGATAGGGCTGTTGTGTTCTTCAATGAATTGTTTGATCATAATTTAGCTCAATATAATCGTACCCCTAATTGTAATGGTAGACTGCTTGATCTCTGCTTTGCCAACTGTCCTGAGATTAACGTAAATCGTTGCCCACCTTTTAGTTTACCTGAGGACGCTTATCATCCTTCAATGTGCATTTCCTTTCAACATATTAATGATGGTTCGTTGAACTTTCTTAATGTGCCAAATCAAACTTTTTTAAATAAACGTTATGATTTGCATGAAATCAATATTGTATTGCTAAAACATCGTCTTTCACATATGAGGCTTTATTTCTCAACCGGAAGTGTTGAAAGCTTATTGCCATCGTTTTACAATACATTAAATCTAGCCATTGTTGCATCTGCTCCGATCAAGCAGTGCCGACCTCGAAGCAGGTGTTCGCCGTGGTTTAATAATACAAGTAGATATTACAAGAATAGAAAAAACACGCTATTCAAAAAATATTCGAAAAGTGGCTCTGC
>NW_024002160.1:0-6373 GCF_014805625.2 Glossina fuscipes | reverse complement strand
GCTTAACAATGATAATTACATAAACCATATAAAATTTCTCCTTCGCTACTCCTTGCTTCTTATATATGTTGCTTTGCTTTGCTTCTTTTTATTACACCATGTACCACTTGCGTTAGGTTTGTGCAGACTTACCAGAAGGACTTAAGATCGACTCACATTTTGTTGCTGTTTTATTGAGAAATACCATTTCGACATTCTAAGCTGATATGAGAAATTTGGTTCGGCTGAGAGATTTCAATCCCACTTGTTCCTATGAAGATTGAACTTTACAGAGTAAAAGCTTGCTTCTGGACATTACGAAGGTTTTGACAAAAAAACGAAATTTCGATACACTCGTATATTGGATAGGCGTCGCCAATTTCTCCCATAGAATATACGTTCAAATGTTTATTTGGTATACTTTGTGAGTAATGAGCAAAAATCCAAATTTTTTCTTTTCAAAAACAGAGGTGTTTTCAGTTTACCTAATTCAGTAGGAACGTCATTCGACCGATTTTGAAAACCTGCTAGGAAAAGCTTCCAATGTTTGCGTTAAGTTTGAGGCCAATATCTTGAATTTGACGGTCAAGAAGATGTTTACAATAGACATAAGCCAAACGCACAGACGGGCTTAAATCTATTCAGAATTTGATTCCGATTAAAAGTATGTACACTTTCTGATATCTTTACGGCTTCTTTCTGGATTTTGCAAACATTTCGACAAATGTATGTACCCCTCATCCCTCGGTGATAGGTAAAAAAAGTGCTTAATGGGTAAGAAAAGACTTTAAGTGAATTACATCGTTATTAAACAAGACTTACAGATAGTGTGCATATAAACCATTTGGCACAAAATTATATGCAGTGTTAAGATTTGTATCAACCTGTACCTTTAGCAGAAAGTATATTTTTCTGTAAGGTGTTCAGTCGTCAGCGCCTAATCATTGTCAAGAAGTACGCCCGATTTCTGGTGCCCTTTCTCTCCTCTTTAGATTATAATCTTTGGCCTGTTTCTGGTTATCTTTCCGCATATACCTCCTGGCGATGTCAAACAACTTCTTCACGCGTTTACCCTCTTCTCCCGGTGTCTCTTCGGCTGTACCTGTTCGCAGGATGTTTTCGTCATAAAGTATTCGGGGCAGTCGCTGTTCGCGACCCATGTTTAAGTAACGAGCCGAGTACCCAGTTGTGTCCGCGACGTCAGTGTTGATCGCTAGGATAACTTCTGACATAATTACGTCTCAATGACGTTGATTTTCGTTTGTGTATTGTGCCACCATCGTTTTGATTGTGCGGTTCATTCTTTGCGTTGGATCTTCCTGTGGCGTATACGCGGGCAGTAAACTGTTGGCGCGTGCCTATTTCTTCTAAAAATTGTCTGAATTGGCGGCTTACGAATTGTTTCTCATTATAAGCGTTTTCGGGTTTTCAAACCGAGCGAGAATCCTTTCTCTGAAGGCTTTTATCAAAGCAGGTGTGGTGGCTTGTCGCAAAGGGACAGCCCATTTGGTGAACTTATCGACAAGCACTAGTGCCATATTGTGACCAACGGTTGAACGTGATAGAAGTCCTATAAAATCTGCACTCACAGTACACCACGGCCTCTCTCGAGTTACCATCATTTGCGCAGATTTTTGTTGGTTTACTTTGTACCGTTGGCAAGATTCACAGTCATGCACATATTTGCTTGAACATACCTGGCCAATAGTAGCGCTGAGAAATCTGACCAGAGGTTTTCGTGATTCCTACGTGTCTAGCAGTTGGTGCGTCCTGGTTTTCATAAAGGACCTGTTTCCTATCAAATATCGGAACGCATAATTTCCAAGGATTTTCGTCCTCGTCGCAGATTATCGGGGGAGTGTGTCGGTATAACTAGTTGACTACCGAAAAACTTGGATATTTCGTGGGTTCAACCATCACTCGTTGCATTAGTTTATTTATTCATTGGCATTGCAAAGTCTCGGAGATTCACCGATGCCTTTCTTCGGCTCCTTCCTGTGGATATCGTGACAGTGTGTCGGCAATGACGTTATGGTTACTTTTTCGGTACTTTAGCTCATACGAAAACTGTTGGAGTTGGAGGGCCCAGCGAGCAGCACGGCATGTCGGATTTTCCATTGAATTGAGTCTTTTTAAGGCTTGGTGATCGGTGATTATTATGAAGTTATAGCCCTCTATGTAGGGTCTAAATTTGCGGATAGCCAAATTTATGGCCAGACATTCTTTTTCCGTGGCCGAAGAGTTGTTTTCAGCTCCGCGTAAACGCTTGCTCGCATATGCGATGATTCGTTCTACCCCATCTTGCATTTGGGTTAAGACGGACCCTATACTTAGCATCAGTTTGGACGATGGATCTTTGGCTAAAGTGTGGACACACCAATACGAAAGTTTCTGTTAATTTCCACTTCAACCCGTCAAAAGCCTCCTGTTGTTCCCTTTCTTAATTCCGGCGCGTTTTCTTTTTCAATAATTGGCTCAAGGGGTGGATTATTTCTGTGTAATCTGACACAAATTTCCGATACTATGATGCCATACCAAGACAGCGACGTAATTCCCGAATATTTGTTGGGGTTTCATGATTTTAATGGCTGCTACCTTTTCTGAGTCTATGCTGATACCGGTTTCAGTGACTAGGTATCCAAGATACTGTAGTTGTTTCTGAAAGAAATTGCATTTATCTCTGTTAACAGAGAGATTAGCTCTTCATAGGCGTTTAAATGCACGTGGCAGGTGTTGTCTGTGTTCCTTGGCACTTTTGCTGATGACAATTATGTCGTCGAGGTAGGCAAAAGCAAAGGGGTCCATTTCGAGTCCAATGACACTGTCGAGTGCTCGTTGAATTGCTGCGAGGAACGAATGCAGACCGAATGGCCAAACACACATTGATACAAACCATGTCCTAGCACATGGGGATCTGTCTGTTCTTCAAATCAATCGTGCTGATACACTTTGCTTCGCTCGTAGGAGCGGGTAAGCATCGGGTACAGAACTGTTGTTCAATACTCTGTAATCTATACAAAGTCTCCATTCTCCAGCGGAAGTAGCGTAGTATTCGCGACCCGACTCTTGATTGAAACTTTCCACGTTCTTCTCCGTCCCGGGAGATTATTTTCCACGTTTTGTCCGTAGCGCGAGATTCTGCAAACTAAGTACGCCGTAGATGTTATAGCGACCAACTTTGGACCTGTAGGGCCGCTCATCCGTCCCTATCTACATTCTATTTGTTTTTATTGTCCCTATTCGTTTCACGTCGCTGAAGAGAGTGCTCTTCTGTCATTTAGGGATGACGACTAAGTTGAGAATGCCATCCCCTATTCGTAAAGTTTAGTAATTGTAACGGCCGCGAACAAACCTCGGGTAGGGTGTCTGTTGGTCTGTATCAACCGCAAGCAGCGGAATAACGGCATGCCGTTAGACAAAATCGTGCGATTTTGTGCTACTGCTTATAAATCACGTGATCTTGCGGTATATGTTTGTTTTATTCTTTTCTGTTTTCCTTGCTTACAAGTACAGGCAAAAATCGTATGATTTTGCGGTATCTTTGCTTGCTTTTACAAGTACAGGCAAAAATCGTACGATTTTGCGGTACTCCTTTTTTTTCTTTTGCTCTTGCAAGCATAGGCAAGAAATCGTACGATTTTGCGGTTCTTTGCTTGCTTGTGTGAGAGTAGCGGCAAGCCGCTATAGAGAGAGCAACAGGAAGAAGAAGAGGGAAATTGAGTAAGCACGAGAGGTCTGTCTGCGTTTTAATTTCAAGTTAGAGAGGAGAACTATTTGGCATCTGGTGAAGTTCGGACGTATTTTCGAGCTTTTCATAAAACGGATAAATAAAAATAATTTTTTGTTGAAACTATCCTTCAAGTGTGATAAAAAGGACTAACAATAACCAATGTGAAGTTTTTTGTGGTGAATGACATCAATGTGACTTTAGTTGGAATTAACTAAAATTAAACTACAAAAATGAAATCTAAACCGTTTTTATTAAAAGAAGTAACAAAAAAAAAAAAAAACGATGAAAAAAAAGGTGGAACAATTAAAAGAAGCACAAGAAGAGGAAGGAGAAGCAAGTCAAGAATAATGGCTGCACCTTTCTTTCAATACGGAATTTTTAATCAAACAAGAAGCAAAAAGTTTTATCAAGTGGATAATGTAGAAAAGTATTGGTAAAAGAGGACATTTATAAACAAATGGTCGTGTAATCTTTATTAATTTTTCTTAATGTTAAATCGTTGATTTCCATAAGAAATCCTTACCAAAAAAAAAGGAGTTCAACGAAAATGAAACAGTTTATCGTTTAAAAAAAAAAAATACCTTTCTTGATAAAAAGGCTGCTAAAGCAAATGTCGTACATAAATTTCCCAAACTTTATTATTGCCAAATTACTGCAAAAGGTTCTTCCACATTATTATTGTGTCACGGTCTTAGCCCCTTTCGGCCCGTAGAGCATATAAATATATATATATTTTTTTTCTTTTTTTTTTGACCTGGGGTTTGGTTCTCGGAGCCTCCTGACAAAGAAAAATAAAAATAAACTAAAAGAACGTAAAGGTCCGGTCGGTTGTCTGCTGTCCGTCTGTCACCAGTGAGTCAGTCGGTCATCGTCTAGCGTCGGCCCTACGTAGCCACCATATGCACGCCCCTACGTCTCAGCCACAGCGGTGGCAGCTCGCGCTTAGCCGCTCATTAGGAACAACAAAATTAAATAGCCTAAAAGTAACTTACAGTACAAGTATCGGCGTCGGTGCAGTGTCGGCCGCGGTAGCTGCTACATCGGCAATCTTCAACTCCAGGACGCAGGATGTTCCGGCTCACTTCTTAAAAGTGTCTGACGTTCTTCTGGCGCTAGATGTATGCCTAGAGCCAGAGCACCAGTTGTAGCACTCAAAACAGTTATTGTAGCGGTACCTAAGAACACTTGCTATTTTTTAAATGCGTTGCTTTCCTTTCTGCTTTGGTTATAACCTTTTAAACAATTTGCTCTTCTGATCAGTGGAACTATTGTTTGTAGTATGTGCTAGTATAGTAACAATAGTAGAAAACGTTTTATAATTTGAAGGATATTTAAAAAGTGTTCCTTTTTTTTCTTTTTTCCGTTTCGGTTTTAAAATAATTTGTTGTTTATGGTTGCGATATCGTTGTTTTTGTTGTAGTTTCCAAAAATTTTTTATAAATTTTTTCCCTCTTGTTTTTTTTTATTTTAAAATGGAAAAAGGCCTAGGAGGGATTGATTCGATTTTTACGATATTTGGACTGAAAGTTTATTTAATTATTCAAAATTTTTCTTTTCTTTTCCTTTATGTCAAGCCGTCTTCTTTTTAACGAATGCTAATTTTAAGATAAACTTCGATTATGTTTTTTTTTTTCTTTTATTATATTATACGATTTTCACAAAATTTGTAATTAACTTATTTCTTAAATAATTGCTTTTAGTGCTTTAGATTTAGGAATGTTTAAATACAGGAACGCAGACAGATTCCTCTCATAGTAATTTTCACATCTCTTTTATAATAAATTAAATCAAAGTTTATTTCATTCTTCTTGTTAATTTTTAATAGTTAAATTAGATAAAATATTCCGATATGCAAGACACAATCTTGCGACATCTCCTAACTCTGTCTTTTTTTAATGTGCACTCTCATTGCTGTTTTAACATAATGTGTTCCTACACGAACGCGATACGCTTTGCTTGGTACATTCTACCAACACACTCAACTCTTCACTTCGTTATTGTTGTAGGCAATTTTACCGCTTAAGAATTAAAAACACACAATATTCTGACTTTGTACTGCGTTTTCCTTATTTGTTTGCCTTATGTAGTTTTTGTCTTTTGAGATTTAATTATCAATTCTTTTTTTCTTCTTTATTCCGCTTTATTTTTCTTCTTCCTCGTTTTATGAACAAAAAAAGCTATTATAGAATTTTTCTTTTATATCCCCCTTTTTTCTCTTTCCCTTTTTTTTTCCTTTTTTTTTTTTGATATTCAAATAAAAAAATTGTTGAATTGATTATCAAAATGTGACACGTACACGACTTTTGTTATTATTATCAGATCCAGAATTTGGATGAATTTTTCTGTTAAATGTCACTCAATATAAAATTAGGATATTTTCCTTCATTAAACGTACACTTGGATTTCGCTCGAACGCGACTTTAGGACAAACGCTAACGAACAGTTCAAGCTGCCTTATGCGGTCTTTTGTCTATTCATATTTCTCGATTGATCTCGATTGCACAACGATTCTATTTTGCTTTTGTTCTCTTTGAGGAAAAGCCTTTGGAAAGATTTTGTGCGTTTAAATTTTAATTAGCCTATGTAGCTAGCTGCTCTTTATGTATGAATGAATATTGGGTAAAATTGCAGGCAAATTAAATAAACAATTTCTATTATTTATAT
>NW_024002159.1:0-14223 GCF_014805625.2 Glossina fuscipes | reverse complement strand
TATATTTGCCTGTGGCGCCCCGTGCTTTTACTTGTTATCAGAAACAATTGAATGGAATAAAATTTATCTTTCATCGTTTACTTCGTTAAAAGGTATTGTTAAGAATAATTAATTTACCACATCGTGAATTGCACCCTAATAAATTGAGAGTTAACACATTGGGTCCTTCTACTCTCTAAATTCTTTTAGTTGATGCCTATCTCACTGATATTATTAAGAAAAAATTAATCGACCAGGTCGTAGTGTCTCCCATATTTATTTTAAAATTAATGCATTTTTGGGCAGGTAATATATCTTGGTTTGAGGAATGTACAAAATAGGTTTAAATATTCTGTCTTGTTTCATGGTAAGCATAAAAGCTCAAAAAACTGAAAAAGATAAAATTTAATTACTTGTAACTTTGTGCGGGCATGGCATGAAAATTTCAAGCTTCAATCTTTTATGTATGTATTTTTTGAGTAATGGGCAAAACCCCATAAATTTTTGTTTAGAAAAAGAAATTGCGGTCAGGCCCATTTTCAATACCGACCGGCGTGCAAAAACTTTCAATGTTTCTACCAAATCTGAAGTCAACATATTCCTTTTTGGGACCACGAAAGTGTCAACAACGAACACAGCACAGGCGCACGGACGGACAGACATGACTTAATCAATCCAGAAATTCACGCTGATCAAGAATGTATATACTTTATAGGGCCTCTGAAGCTTCTTTTTGGGCGATACTACATTATGAAAAAAAAAACAAATTGAGTATACCTCCGTCCTTCAGTGGTGGATATAAAAAGAAAGATAGACTTTATTACCACTGCATTCGATCAAGTAGAAAACTGAAAATGAACAGAATGGTAACTAATAGCAGCAACCAAAACTAAAGTGATACTATTGCGTTTTTGATTTAACCAAACGTAAAGCAAATAATTGTATACCATACCGTATTTGTAAATATGTCTTCCAGAGTAAAATAATAATTTTGTTCATTACTCACATATTCGTACAATCATCTCCGCGCATATATACAGTTGCTTATGTTCGTCTTTATATGGCTTGATCTTACACGGCCGACGTTATTGCTTACTGTCAAAAGAGAAATTTTATGGACAACAGAAATTCATAGTCATGATAACGAAAAAGGTGGTCGAATGCTTATAAAGAAGAAAATCTACAGGTGTTATAAAAGCAAACGAAATGTATGTAAAGGTTATATGTAAGAGATTATGTCAAATGTATAAAAAACTAAGTGAAAAGACATGCTTTATCAAACACGACATGCGGTTAATGTAAAATTCACATTATGTCAAGAAAAATCGATAAAGGCCGCGGGGTTTCACCGATTAAGATTAGCCTTTTCTTAAAAAGGGATGTATCTCTCACAACTATTTGCGTTAAATTTTGAATCGATGTTCATATTCGCGGTAATTATTAAAAATCTTCGCGAGAGAGAAGTATCGGATGTGTTTCTAAAGTAAGGATTATTTCACTAATCATCAGTATTTATTATATTTCTTTCAAAATTTATTACGCTTGAGGCAGGAATCTTACTTTTCCCTTCCGAATTCTATCTATGAATTTACTTTCATAACATCAAACGATTTATTCTGGTTTTCCACGAAGAGTACTTCTGTTTTTGGAAAAAAAGTCACATTCGTTTTATTGCGTAAGATTTCTTTACTTGAGAACCATATCGACGTGGTTCTTAAAAAAAATTATCCAACAAGTTTTCCTTGGTAGCTTCATTTGTCTCAAGTTGGAAGATCAGCTAAATTGAACCAAGCCTACAATGTACAAATAAAATGAATGTAAAATTTTTTCAGTTTGTGTGGTTATGGCAAATCTTATAAAAAAAGTGATTGGAATGTATGTGATACAGTATGTGGTACGGTATCCAGTTGAGATACTGATACTTTCAGTGGTCCTAAGATTTCTTTTGTAAACGGGAATCGTAAACAACTGGTTATGGAAAGATACGTCCCGAACCAAGCACAATTTTTCTTTGCAGCCAAATAAACGAATCTAAAGTTAATACTTTAAAAGGTATTTAAAAATTCAAACAAAATTCCTAAAGCATAATTACAGTGTAACACTTAATATGGTAGATCTATCGTGGTATTTTATAATTTCACACGATATTACCAATATGTGTGCATGCATATGTGCTATAGCATGAAATCAATCTCGGCATGGTTGTGTGATTACAAATATTTATGTTTCCACATGTACATGCGGATGTTTGTGTTCATGTAATTACGTGTAGACATGACGTAAGCAATACAGCAAGGTCTACTACATAGCCAAACATACTTGCTGTCAAATGTTGTATGTTAATGAAGTATTTTTCTTAGGTTAAGACGAGTAACGGTTAAGACCCTGTAAACTCGCAACAGCAAGGCTTAAGCGAATCAGGATTTTGTTTCAACTTATGTTCCAAAAACTGTTTCGATTGATACAATTTTTATACAGAAATTTTACATATATTAAAAAAAAAAAAATCAAACAATACTTTGGGCAAAACATCGCATGTGTTACTTTAAAATTATGATTCTCTCTTGCTTTATATGGCTTCCAAATAATCTATATATAAATCTTTCTATATGTTTGTTAAAAGATATTATGGTTAGTTATAAATCTTTATTTCTTTGTGTCTATATTTCTGATTTGCCATTTTGTCAACAAACGACCGAGTTACAATTTGGAGAAAAGTGCTTAAAGTATCATAAAACTGTGTTTAACGGCACATTGCTATGATTTCTTTTCGAAAAACGTTATAGTAAAGATGTAAGCTTTGCAAATGATTTATGCATATGTAAATGTGTCTTTCTGTGTATAAAATGTCAAATAATAGAAATATACAGAACAGTATCAAAGGGAGCTGCAATAGGTCGAAATAAACTTTGTAGCCTTGAAATTTGTAGCTTATGGTAAAATAACTAGACCAACGCAAACAAGATAAACATTTTAAAGTTAATATTTAAGATCGAGTGTGGAAGAGAGGGCAACCTTTTTGTCGTTGCACACTTATCAATATGATAAGGTATTTAAATATATATTCTTGTTAAAATAACATATCCGATAAAATAAGTTTGCTTCAAAGATATCTCATTCTGTGGAAAACCTAAACTACTAAGAAAGTAATGAGATAATAGCAGAGATTTGCGATGATTTAACTACCCCCGTCATAAAATAAGAGGTGCCCTACGCAGCTGACGAATGGCGAAAAGAGTATCAAAAATTCCCGATAAGCGAACTATCAAATGTGGCAAATATATGATATTGGTGGCTAGTTCTCAAGAAACTTTAAGGTCTCTTGTGTTTATGAACTTCGTGGAATAAAATGTTGTGAAATGCTAAGATCCTCGTTTCTGTAAATAATCATTTAAATTTTGCAAATAATTTTCAGTAAATAGCTTTTTACAAATTGAAATAAAAATTGCGCACTTACGTTTAGGTATATTAGAAAAACACATAACGTTAAAAAAAACGTTGCACATTATAGCACACTCTGTCAAGAGAAGCCCTTGCTTATTAAAACACGACTCTTTGCTTTTTAAAATACCTCTAACTTTCAAGTTTTCTCGAAAGAAAATTGTCACCGTTTTTACCGATCAAAATTTCCTTTTTTTAGACAAGGGGCAGTCGGCTTTCGGTTCATATACAAAACTTCGAGCTTGTTCTTACCGAACTGTTGACAACTGCTGCTACATATACTCATGATCACTTGAAGATTGTAACTCAACTTGTTCACTTGTTCTTCTGTCATAAAAGAATCTAATCTTTTAAGCCCAGCTTCCTATAATAACAGGCATGGTGCGCTAACGAACATGTCTACAAATTCTAGAAAACCAAAAAAACTCAAATGAAGGTTTTAAATTCTTTTCTCAATTCACAGAAAATGTTGGCCTAAAAAGAACGTTCATATCAAGTTCGATACAAAAGTAATAAAATAAATTCTTTGATTATGGCTTGTTTAGAAAGAAATCAAAGCAATATTATTAACCTATAAAGCACCATTCCACCATAATTTTTTCGAAAAATTTTTTAATAGTTTTCCGATTAAGTTTTCGTTCTTTATTTATGGCATTTACACATAATTGTGTTGATTAGCCCTTCTTTGCGAATTAGTTGGCAAACGAAATATGTCATCATCAGCACGCACAACCAAAACAGGGCATTTCTAATAGATTTCAACTTGAAATAAAATGTAAATAACACAATTTTCTATTTTATGCGTTGCGTTATTATAAATTATCGAATATTTCACTCAAATAAATTCTCAACGCTGAGGTATTATCTTATTCAATATTACACATTGATGAAACCTGTTTACGAAAAAGAATTTTTGTACATATTTTTTTTTACAGTTTATAGTTAATTTTTTCTCATATTTTTAGAAAGTTTTGAATTTGTTTGCTTGCCATGCTTGCCATGCACTAATGCAGGGAGTTTTAGCTTTCTATTCATATGTTTTTCAAGGAAAACTATAAACCAATAATTAGAATATTTTCTTATCAGCTTAAAGCTTCATTTTCGAGTTTTTTAATATTGGGATGTTTTCAGAAAATAGAGAAGAAAAACTCTAAATTTCAATAGCAAAATATTTAGTAGCATAAATTCCTATGACAGAAGAAATCATGACAAATTAGGTAACTCAAGAGCAACAATAATATGTAGCAAATTTCAACTAAATCTGTCAAATCGCGTCCTAACCGCATACACATACACCTACATCCACACAATAGCGCATTTATGTGCAAGCATATAGTATATCACGAATGAAATGAAGTTTATAAGCAAGATTTTTGAAACGGATTCAAGTCATCGCATACGTCTACTTAAAGAAAAATAAATGTGATGAAAAATGATGAAAAAATGTGCAAAAATTCTGCTTTCGAAAAAGTGCCAATGGACCTAATACTTATACCACATTATGTACATACAAACATATACATATACGTATGCAAGTACTTGGCGTTAAAAAGGAAACAATCTAAAGGTCGCCGGTTTGGTAATGCGAGGCTTTAACTCGCATAGAGGGGTTATCGTAATGTAGACACTACGCGTGGATCTACGATAATTGTCCTGATTTCTTTCTTAAATATGTTTTCTATCGTTTCCCGTTGGCCGCACAGCATAGTTGTCACGTCATTGTCGGAGAGAGTAAACTCCCCAATTCCTAATTATTGTCTTAGTGGTTCCCCTTGGTATTTCGCACAGCTGAAAAACGTATGTTAAGTGTCTTTTGTCATATTGCACACACATGGCTTGAGAATATATTTTCTTCAAACTTCATAGTTATATTTTTATTGCTCTAAGTTACATAATTTGTCATGATTTCTCCAATTTTCGAAATTTACGCTACTAAATGTTTTTTTCTTTTTATATAAGCCAGGATACGAGTAGTAGGTAAATTTATATTTATTTATTTATTTATTAAAAGTAAATCTTATACTAATTATTATTAAAAAATAGCATAAACTATATTTGAAGTAAAGGAAAATAAAAGTTTCATGTATAAATAAGAAAGAAAAAAAAAAAGCACGTCCACACAACTGTAGAGGCACATACACAATCGGTACATATCCAAGTTGCAAGTGAACTTCTAAGCCATTGCAAACATGCAAAAGCTTGGCAACCGATACAGTAAGCAATACCAGTGAATTTTCAAATCGTAATGAGATGTTGTATGGTAAAACTTTAAGTAATCCGATGAAGCAATAGATAATAATCTGCAAACAACTCTAAATGAATTGAACAGCTCATAATTATAATTACATCGACTCAGCTAAATAAGCGTAAAGTGCCTAGAGAAACGGTTAGAAACCTTAAAGCTTCTTTTACCTAGTAATGAGAGTGGGTCGATAGTACCATCAATTAACTTAAGCAAGCAGCAAACACAAAGAATAAATCAACATTTCTCAAGTGACGGTAAAGATAAAAGAAGCAACACATATTCATAACGAGGCAGAGAAACAAGCAGGTTCCACCCCAAATTCCTAAGTGCGAACAGCAAGAATTGTTTTTGAACAGATTCAATTGAATCTTCATAACCCTTACAGGGAGCAGACCACATAATAGAGACGCACTCAAATATTGCTCTAACCATACACATATATAGTCTTTTTGTAATGTAAGCATCCTTCAGCTTTTTGGACCACCTCTTAATGAAACCAAGCGCGGACCAAGCTTTACTTGAAGAGGGTTAAATGTGTAAATTAAAACGTAATCTTTGAACGACTAGAACCCCTAAATCGATGAACGAATCAAAGTTTTCCAATTTGTGTGAACCAATGAAATACTTAGTATTCTATGAATTAAGAAAGAAAGTTTTTTGCATTTTTTTTGGATTTAATTTCGCAAAGTTTAGCGAGAATGAAACAATTTAGTTAAGTCACTCTCTGTAGTTCTCTATATGATCTCTATTTCCACGTTTGTGAATTGGAATAAGGAAAGTACTCTTGCAGCACAACGGGAAAACACCTAATTTCGAGGACTGATTAAAAATCATTGGAGTAATACCGCATGGTTTCACAGAGCATGACTTAAGTAAACGTGATAGAATCGTATCAGATCCAGGCGCACAAGTATATTTTAAAGATTTCAAACCATGTAAAATGCCGTTTTCTGAAATAGCGAAGGTAGTTTAGTTGGTCATCAGGTATGGTTAGTAAACAACTAAATCGGAATCAGCAATTGAAAAATTTCGGTGGAAGTATTCAGCAAAGAGACTTGAGGTTTCGACATTACCAGAAGACTCTGAGCCATTGAAGGATACGCGGAAGGGATATATAGAGATTTTTCTTTTGGAGCTTAAAAAAGTATTTACGTTTAACGAGCAGTGAGGACTTTATCAACTGAAGATAACTGCAATAACATTGGTGGTTGAGGTGATTAAATCTACGCATTGCAGCAGAATGCGCGAAATAGTCGTAAGTAGAGACACTTTTCATAAATTTTTTGAAACGTTTGCTTTTCCTATTTTTGTGACGTGTAATTGTCTTGCTAAACAATGGCATGGAGATTGCTTGCTCGATACGGATGCAGAAAAAGCAGTAAAATATTAGTTTTGCTGAAACCATAATGTTTATTCGAGGAAGTTGGATTTGGCACGTTAGAATAATTCAACGGACCATCATGCCTATAATCAAAGGAAATATAAACAGGTGGATGATACGGATCCTCTGGTAAACTAAAATGTGGGCAACGATTTACCACTATCTCTGGCAAACTGGCAAATCAAGGATCTAGCAGTATACCGTTACAATTACGCGTAGGGTTTAGTGAAGCAAATTACGATCAAACAATTCACTGGAAAACACAATAGTTGAAGTGCAGATAATATAGCCAGAACTATCGCTATAACACGAAGTGAGTTATGGAAAATTGAAATCCCCCAACGCTATGACTATATCAACTTTTCGGGCATGTCTCCCGTGAAGACAACATGTTTCTTATAAGTGGAGATATACGCATTTGGTTGAATATAGGAGCAAGTTAGCAGCAGTCTTAGATGAATACAGCCTTTCTGAGGGTTAGTACCGTCAAGCGGACGTCATCCATATTACGAATGGTAAGATTCACAGGTAAAGGATATTGAGTTCGAGTGAAAATGGAGAGAGAGACTATACGTGCTTGTTGCAGCTTTTAGTACATAATTTTAGTATTGCAGCAAGTTCCACGATTGAAAAATATTTTTTTTCTCTATGTTCTGAAAACAATTTATGCTTATATAACTCGACGATGAAACTTTAAATTGGAAAAAAATATTTTATTTATTGATTTAAAATTTTAATTTTCTTGAAAAATATGTGGATAGAAAATTAAAGCTGCCTGCCTTGCGCATAGCAAGAAAACCGAAAATAAACTGTAAAAAAAATATGTAGGCGAATAAAACTATACCGTCCTAAACAAATGTGAAAAACTTTAATAAGAAGAGATTTTCAAAGTAAGTTGTCTTATGACAAGTGGTCGAAAAAGGGGTCCGATTCGAATAATTTTCAATAGCGATTGTCTTCGACTCAACACACGTTAATGCACCAAACTTCATCAAAATATATTGAAAATTTGCGGCTTGTAGGTTGAACACAACAAACAAGAGGGGCAGAGCGATAGACAAGCTTAGATCGACTGATGGAATGAAAGGTGAGTAAATCTCATGTTCTCCTGGACGTGTTATCCATCCTTGTATCACAAGTAGTAGTGTTCTACAATAAATACGTGTCTCGGAATAGTAATTAACCACAAAATGTTTTCGAAAGCTTGCACTGCACCTCCTAATAAACTCAGTTTTTGTATAGCTACTGATTAGTTAGTTGATTTATGTATACGTGATATGTGATCGGTTCATATATATATGTGATATATCATAAATTGTAGCATTATCCATTCATCGTACTCACTTATTAATCATTTATACTAAGTTTATACTTTCTTATATTTCCACATAATGCAAATCTACCTATAACCTAGTTAAGATAGCCTACTTTAGCTATAACCCACGTGAAATGTATCTTTAGTAATAACCTAGTTTAAAACTACTAATTTGCTTGAGCTAGCCTAACAATTTATTATATTAGACACTCACCACAGTTTAGTTGAGTCAGGGTCATAGAGTCAGAATTAAAGTAAAGTTATTAAACGTCAATTTTGTCATTACATTTATTGTTTTTTCACTACAAAATGTTGCTTGGAAAAAACAATTTATGAAATTGTTATCATGACTTCAAAACAAGAGGAGGATTAGATTCGATTTTTTATCGTTTATGACTAACGATTTCATGGGCTATAATTATGCCCATCATCGGAGGATGAGCGGTACGTGCACAACACCCACAAGGAAGCTTCCAAGGCACTGCAAAATTTATATATAATTGATTAGGGCCAAATGTGAACCGTTCTAGATGTGTTTCTCAGTCCGTTTGCTCATATAAACGTTAGCTGCGGTATTCATGATCGCAAACTTTTATTCTATAAAAATAGAAAAAAATTGGCCATGCCCACTCTGCTTAATAGAAATCTGAACTTTTAATTTGTTGGTTTATTTCGTATATTTTTTAGGATAACGGTGATGGGTATTAAAAGATTCCGTCAAAAGCGAATATAATTTTCCTACTAGTTTTTGTTTTTAATCTACAAAAAGAGTATCGGCCACTACAACTGTGACATACACATCCTTAAGTTCGCTTGATGTATTTATGTGCACGCATAGCCTGAGAATAATTTGTTTTTTTTTTAGTTACGTATGTATGAAGAACATTTCATTCTGCTAGCGTGCTGCCTTATGGAAATGAATGAATTTATTTAGTTGTAATTTTTGTGTTATTCTTATAATTCTCATTGTGTTTGTGAATTATATGACATATAATACAATACTTGGAGAACTTAAAGTCACTCTGGCTTCTCCTCAGTTGTCGAATAAATCTTTCGCCTTTTACTAAAGATTTCCGTGGAGAGGAGCACTCTAATGAGTCTATAAGAAATTTTTCTTGTGGTTTGGCCTATTAAGGCTGAGTCCGTAAGTGATAAATAAGATTTAGTTAGGTTTAGGGCATGAGCTTGTTTTTGTAGAAGGTGAGATCTTGTTGCCTAGTGAAAAACATATCATATTTGTTTGTCCAATACATATTCTCTGCATGTGGTGCTGTATCTATCAAATTTGTTCTCGAACTTTTAGAAGGAGGTGCGCATGAACACATTACAAGTAAATGAATCCTAGATTAGCAGTAGATGACAATATACATTAGAGGTCAGGTCAATTAAAACAGTTAAATAGAAATGGGAAGTTGTGGTGAAAAATTATATGTTAACAAGTTAACTATAACCTTCGTTAACAAGGTTATAATCTCTCCATCCGTCCTTGTTTTTGTCTGTTTTTATGAACAAGAACATTGCCTTTAAAGTATATACATAAAAGTTTCTTAACAAGAGTGTTGTTGCAACAATCATATATTTATGGAAGTACACAAATAAAACAAGGCCGAATATTAAAAAAATAAATCTTATAGTTTTTGCGAAACATAATTAAGGAATATTTGTTTGAGCATCGAGATCTAAATTTTTGTTGATGATCATAACTTGCTTTCTCATTTTTGTGTATTAGACTCTAAGCACATACCTTATTCGAACAAAGAATATTTATAAATATGTCAAATTCACCCCAAAATAGAAACAGTAAAAGAGTAAATAGAAAGTAGGGAAGAAAAGAGAGTTGAATGTAAAAGTGAAGAATAAAGCAACAAATCGTTTATATCATTTATGAACATATTTAGTATGAACCTTGCATTGGAGACAAATAGGAACAAAAATCTTCTAAGAAATGTTCAATTTTGTAAAAGTGCTCTTATAAGCCGAAGTGACTGTAACTAACTAGTAAAAGAAAACTACGTAGAAAACTATAGCAGTACCATCGTCAAATGATGGCTCTTCTTTTATTGTATCCTTTTTAATTACAGTGTAAGTTAATGCACACTATTTTTATTCTATTTTCAAAGTTGAAAGATATTACATTTTTTCTTATTAAACTATGTTGACTCTATCTCTTGTAACTTGTTAAGAATATGGTAATTCGTTTTTTTTTTCAATGAAAGTTTGAGAATCCATCTTCGGGGTATCCGGCACAAAATTATAGGCCGAATGAGACTGTTGGTAGGCCAGCGGCCAGAATTGATATTCTCAGCTCGTCTGTCCTATAAGGGTTTTTGAGCGTGTATTCCTTGAGCGTAACCGTCTGCGGAGTGCTCGTTGGATGAAAAGTGACACACCCCTTCACGCGCAGAACCATCCCTTACTATCGAACTAACTAGATGTTCCATGGCACATGCTTTTATCATCTACCGACCGTCTGACCTCTGTCTGAGGCTTTGTTAGTATGGCTAACTTCAACGCCGGCGCTTTGCTTTCGTTGGTTTATCTACGCTTCTTGCTTCATCTATTCTAGGGATGTAGTGGTGATTCAACGATATTTTCCGCTAAGGTTGAACTGGTCGTAGATATTGTAGCGGAAATCCATATTCAAGTTCAACGCCAACTAATTGATTTTGCCAAAAAATAAATTAACAAGGAGAAGGAAAACTCAAATGCACATGGCGCGTCAGGCAGCTGTCGGACGACGGGAAAGATTAGCGGGTTGAAAATGGCGCCATCAACTTATATGATAGCACATTTTCATAAAAGTGTAAATAAACAGAATATTCGCAGAAGGCAGAGTCAGTCGAAAAAGAAAATTTATGTCGAGAGTATTGCCGAAATAAATTATAAATATTCATATCCATAAAAAAATTGTAAGAAAGAAAAAGAAATTGTAACTGAAAAAACTCCACAATCTAGTGGTACGAACCGTACGAAGGAAAGCAAATTTTGTAATAATATATATATTTTATGCTACACATACGTATATATTTCATTCTATAAAAATCGAACTGTATATATATTCATATGAACTATCAAATGCCAACGAAAAAATTAAGTTCCAGGAAATATAATAATAAAAAAATATATTAAAGTAAGAAAATAAGGAACTCAATACAAAAAAATTAAAAAATATATATTCGAAAATTCCAAAACATAGTTTCAAAATAAGGACAACGTCGAGCAGACATCGAACGAATAAAAATTATAACAAGTAAAAAAATTAAATTATATCGGGACCGAATTTTTTATACACATCACCGTTTACCCCCCAAAAAAAGAAGAAGTTCTCATGCTCTACAACATGGAGTGGGCGCTTTTGTCGTAAAGGCATGCAGGCATTGCCGGCGTGTCCTTTGAAAACATTAGGTCAATTTCGCATTCGTTTGCAAATTTTTACACGATATCTTTATTTTCGCTAACGGGAGAATGTTTACCACAAATACAATACAAAGTTGCACACACAGACGGATGGACAAACGAATGTGCAGACATGTTTACATGCATTCAAAATATGAAACTGCCCAAGAATTTGTATACTTTATGGGGCCAGTGTGGATTGGATTCTACATTTTTCATGTTTTAGTTAGGATAGGGGATTATCGACAATAATACTCTCTTCCCAGAAAAGTCCCAAGTCTCTCTGCATACATGACGACAGATTTTACTTAAAGAGTCGTGAATGCTCCTTTAGTCATCAAGCTATTCAATTGCGCTAAGTTTTTTATTTATATCTGCAAGAAAAACATTTTAATTTTTCGAAGAAAATTTATGGGTTAATATAAAAACAGTTTTGCGAATAAAATTGATCAAACCGATTTGAATATAAAAACTTGAAAGATTTGATAGGAAACGAAAACACTATTTTGCTTACGAAAAGAAATCTGTTAAAAACTATTATTATTTTGTCTACTCTACCCTAAAGTTTTTTTGTGAACGTAAAAGTCCAAAGCGCACCGCAAAATAAGCAAATTGCTTACAAGTGATTTTTGAGTTGACATTTACACAAATATTAAAACAATATTTAATTTATCCACCAATCCATTTAATAAAAACTACGAAGGCGTTCTTTTACAATCCCTGTTGTAAATCTTGAGTAATAAGAAAACAAATTTAACGACATAAACTACACTTTTCACACATAAGTAAAGGTTTACATATAAATGAATTTGGTCAATGATCGGTTTATTTCTGAAAGCCACCCTTAAATCATCAATGACAATTGTTAGTGATACAAAAGAAAAAAAAAAAAAGAGAAGAGAAACACAACGGCTACGAAAAATAATTACGATAACTACATGGTCATCAGCTTGGTCTAGCGAGGATTGTGGCAGGTAAATCAGTTCGGTGACGTATAATAGAAAACATGGTGTTAAGTTAAATGAATAAGTTGGATGAGTTTATTATAGTATAAATACGCAAATAAAAAAATGCAATGTATTTACGAAAAGTCTTTGATTTTGACAAAAGGAAGATGAGAAGGTGAGAGGGACATTGCAAACGGACAGGGAAAAATATAAATATACATAATATAAATAAAAAATTAATTTTTTTTTTACAAGCTTGTTATGAACCTCTAAATTGGACTTCATACGAAAGAAGGGAAAGAAAATTGGTTTTATTTATTTTCTTTAAGGTAAACTTACACATATTTCTTAGGTACAGTGGCACTCTTCACCGAAATTAGTACTCACTAATTCGTTTCTCTGCCAGGCTGTATTTTGCGTCTTCTCTGTAAGGGCGTATAGAGGTGATTTATTGTTCCTAATTTACCTCGAAAACTCGCAGGGATAATAATAAATCTTATAGTCCATGTTGGAAACCAAAGTAGTAATACACATATATATATATATATATATTTTAGTAAATGCATATTTGCGAGAGTTTATGGTTATCATATGCCTGACATATTTTGCGGCCGTTTTATTTCTATAGTTATGTTTTGCTCTGCTCATTATATGAAATAAAGACTTATATGCAATACTTCTTTGCCTTAGTCCAAAGACTCCATAAAAATGAAAAAAATATTTGAAATAAACAAGTGCGATTTCTCTTCTTTTCGTACTTTAAAACTGCGTCGTGTTCTTTTTCAACAATCCAAGCACTTAGCTTCCAGCTTTACTTGCCTTAGCGGCACAAAAACACATTTGTCGAAAGCCAACTCAAAATAAGCTTAAATGTTGTAGTTAGAACTTAGAATGTCTTCTATTTGCGTTTAAATATTTATTGTTCGCATTCATTGGTAGATAAATCTGTATTTGTGCCCACAATTATGAAAGCGATGTAAGCCATATATTTCTTGTTTGGAATTGTATAATAGGTTCGCCTATTTTATTAAATTTGCTATCCTTACGCTGCTGCCGGTTTGTGCTTTTCTTCACTTCATTTCCTCCTGGTGATTCTATGTATTCTTTTCACATCTGTTTACTCACTGTTTTCGTCACTTGCTTTCTAATCTACGTTAAGCGGCATTTGCCTTCCTGGCGCTTTCAAATCTCCACACATAATCAGTGTTTCTTACCACGCTAGGCATAACTTCTCAACAAGTGTTGATCATCCGCTTCATCTCCCACTCTCTCTACCCGTTTTCTTTTCTGCTGCTTTAGTCGGTCTTCACTCTAGTTTGTTTCGTCCATATTTCACTACCTATGTTTATGGTGCCCACCAAAGTCGTCTCTCCAATTACTGTATAATTCCATTCTCCATTTCCGCCACTCTCAAGCATGTTAAGACCGAACGATTCGTGTTTCCATAACATTCGTCCTATCTTTTTTCTATTGCCCTTCCGACTTTGACTCCATTATCACTTTCCTACTTTTGCCTATG
>NW_024002158.1:0-7850 GCF_014805625.2 Glossina fuscipes | reverse complement strand
TCAAAAGCAATTCTTGCTGTTTGCCCTTAGAAATTTGGGTTGGGATCATCTTCAAGGTGATTTGGATAATTTGGTGAATGGTGCGCTTTGAATCTTCTGAAACTAAATCTGAGTAAATGTAAGAAGCTGTCTTTCTCAAGAAGAAAGTCATTCATTACTCAGTATTTCATAGATTCCCATAAGTTGAAGGACGTCGATTCGATCACAGATTTAGGCGTACTATTTGACCATAGGTTGCGTTTTAACTTGCATATTGAGCTCTCGATAGGCAAAGCAAGGTCCGCGCTTGGTTTTCTAAAAAGGTGGTCCAAAGAGCTTGATGATCCCTACATTACGAAAAGGCTGTACATGTGTTTGGTCACACCTATACTTGAGTAGGTCTCTGTTGTGTTGTCTCCTTCTGCTACGTAAATTCAATTGAATCTGTTCAAAAGCAATTCTTGCTGTTTGCCCCTAGAAATTTGGGTTGGGATCCAATTGCCTCTCTTCCTTCGTATGAAAATAGGTTGCTTCTGCTGTCCCTACCGTCTCTGGAGAAACGTAGATTTGTTCTTGGCGTTTCCTTTCTAATTAAAGTAATAAATGGTGCTATTGACTCGCCTTCATTACTTGGTGAAATAAGCTTTAATGTCCCTAACCGCTTCTCTAGGCATTCTATCTTAGTTAGGCTTAATCAGTGTAAATTTAATTATGATCTGTTCAATCCGCTCAGGGTCGTTTGCAAGAACCTAAATGACGTCTACCACTTATTCTCGTTATCGGACTCGTTAAAGTCCATTAAAGCAACATTGCTTAATACGCGCGATTTACCTATGTCGTATTTAAACTAGCTTTCATCCTTAAAAAGTCGTTACGTTTCGAAAGTGAATTATTGTTAATTTATTATCGGTTGCCAGGCTTATGCATGTTTGCGATGGCTTAGGGGTTCATTTGCAATTTGGTCCTGTACCGGTTGTAAGTGTGCTCCTATGCTGATAGTGTACATGCTTTTTTTTCTTTTTCTTTTTCTTTTTTTTCTTCTTATTTGTTTTATTATGCTTATACTAAATTTTATTGTTAATTAATATTAGTTTTGCATTAAGAGCCTATTGAACTCGACTGTTATTTGTTTAGTTGAGTTTCTAGTATAAGTGGAATAAAATAAAATAAATAAATAAATAAACATTTTATTGAATTAAATTGTAAATTAACGCTAATTTTTTTTTAAAGAGTTTAAGGGAATATAATCTTTAAAAACAATATACACACGTATAAAAATTAATTAAATTTTGGATCGAAACCGTTTTTATTATAAAAGAAAAAAACTTATGCTTGGGTAAAGCATATAAATAAAACGTTTATTCATTTATTTATTTATTATTGACATTTTCCAATTTTTTCTATTATTGTTCTTCTTAATTCTCTAATTAATTCATGTTATATCATTTTTTCCCCACCATCTCTTCATCGCATAGCTGTTTTCAATATGTTGCAAATATGTTTTTTTTTACGTTATGCAATTCCATTCCGCATTATGGCCAACTTGCTTTTGGACATTCGATTCGTTTGATTATTTTGGGCTATATATATAGTGTCTTGGACGATGAGATTGTCATAGTCAAAAGGTTAAAATTTCTTTAATATGCTTTTTAGCTGCCAGTTTAAGCGTACGTTCCGTATGCAAATTACAAAATATATCACAACAAAACGATTTAGAAGCTTACGTGCAGAAAATTGTGTGCGCTGATAGCTCTGGCTCGGATTTGTTTACTATATTAAGGGCTTATAGGGTAACATTATTTTTAAATGTTTAACATTTTCTTACTTCTACTACTCACTTAGCGTAAACACTTTTTCTTAAGGAAAATTGCTTTATTTCACGATAAAATTCAATTAAAGAAAAATGTTTTTATATTTTATGAGTATAGTTTATAATAACGATAAGTATCTTTTTTTTAGATTTGGGCTTCCATGCATAACAGCTTAAGAAATGACAAAGATGAAAATGATTGGGCTCAACCATTTTTTATTAATTTGCGCTCCATTATGGAAATGCATTTGTTTAGTTTAAGGTGCAAACTTCGTACCAACGTATCCATTGGATGGTCGTGTGCAACCGGACGTTGGCAATAAGAATGCGTATGTTTCCTTCGCGTCTTTACATTAGTGCCATGGAGTAAGTAATGTACAAAATTGGGATTCTCTACTTCGTCTATTGTTCCTTTATTTTTAATATAGACCTCGCTTAGCTGTACAGTATGCAACAGAGTGTGGATATGGTGGATGGAGTCTGGAAGCCAAACAATACGTCCCTGCAAAATGTCGATTCCATCGTGTTACCTTTAGTCTTTGAAAGAAATTGAGAGGATTAATTGCACATGTGTTTACACCGAAATATGACTATATTGTGTCTGCTTACGTTACGTCTTTTCTAGATTGTAATAAATTTTTCTTCGTGCCTTTGGGTGAGTTTGAACGTGTGCGTTTATAGCAATAGAATTTTACCAATTTTTTTTTGTTTGTCTACATATGTCTTTTTATTAAGAATTATTTCTTTATAAAACTTTTTTT
The DNA here is from genome assembly GCF_014805625.2 of Glossina fuscipes. NCBI lineage: Eukaryota > Metazoa > Arthropoda > Insecta > Diptera > Glossinidae > Glossina > Glossina fuscipes. The sequence goes on along the minus strand of NW_024002158.1, from coordinate 5,300 downwards.
CACATAATTAATAAATTTTAAACTTTTAAAGAAAGATGTATTTGATGCGATCACCATATCAATCTGCTTAAGCTCGCTTTTACTGTCTATCTTATTCCCCTCGTCTTAGTCGAAATTGCTTTGCTTTCGTGTCTATGTCTGTCAATTGCTTAGTGAGCATGAGCAGTAGCAAGACAAACCAATTATTTAAAACGAATCACAAGCTTACATTATATAGAGGGATTTTGAACTTTTTCCTCATTTTGTAATTCCTCTCTTTTTCTGGTATTTTGGTGTATTAATAAAAGTAAAATTAAAGTATATTTCAACTAAATATTTTCCAAAGTTCTAAAAATTATGCATACTAAGATAGTTTCAAAAAAAGAAAGAGAAACAGAAAAACAAAAGATGATTATTGCATTTAAGATTTCCCGAGAAAATAACAAAACCGTCGTATATGACGAATCTTTGTCACGGGTTGTTGTCACGGCAAAAATTTTAATTTAACAATTCCGGAAACACGACTGTCTTGACACCAGGATTTACCAGAATTTATTGCCAATTGTTGGGCTCGTTTCAGAATCACTCTCAGTGAACTAAACAATTTCCAGACACAAAGACATGGTACTTTTCCAGGGGAACCTTACACCTTGCCTTTTGCGATTGTGCTCACTTTCAGACGCATCCGAAATAGCTTACGGTGCTGCGATATTTTTAAGACTAATCAATAAAGACGGAAGAATAATCGTACGATTTCGGTGCGCTAAATCTCTCAGAGCGTCAGTTACAATATCTACTACAGGATGTAAGCACGCATGCGTCGTTTTTGAATCAATGTCAAGCAGCAATCCCAATAATTGCTAATCGCTTGCAGAATTGCAAGATGCGCTGATCATCACAGTCAAAGTTATGCACTCAAATTTGAAGTTGTGCACTACGATTTTCCAAACGCAACCAAATAACGATACACTAGTTAAGTTGCTGGTGGTAAAAATTCACGAAAATCACCTTCATTATGGTTCCCAAACACTTTGCCCTATCAAGGGTAAACTGATGGCACGATCAATAGTCCAACATTGCGTTTGATGTTGCAGACTCAAGCCAATGTTAATGAAATTTATAGTGGGAAGTCTGCCTTTGGATAGATTACACCATTTTGCCCACTTCTTAATGCTGAAGTTCAATTTTGACTTTACTTGGTTCAATTCAAAGTACTTGGAAAAAGGCCAATAAAAGTTTATCTAGCGGTATTTTGCAGCTTTGCTTCACAGGCTGTGAATCTTGAGGTGGTTCATGGTCTCACGATTAAGCCTTTTTTACGATGCTTAAACGCTTTTTTGGCAGACGTGGACATTGCCACAGTCTTCATTGCAACGATGCAACAAATTTTTTCAACGCTAAAAATCAATTGATGGAATCAAATGCAGTAATATTCACAACCAATGCAGAAAAGCTAATGCTTTACCAAGAGCCCCTCATTTTAGGGTCTTTCGGGAAGCTATCATCAAGTCTGCCAAAAATCTGTTTGTTCGCAGTGTTGGCAATGCTGCATAACCATATGAAAAGTTAGAAACCGAACGGATATCAAAAGGATGTAATAGACATTGTAGTTTAAAAAAAAATAAATAAAAAGTAGTTATTTGTCAGAGGAAAAAAACGAAAATTTGGATTTTCCTGGAGGATAGAGAAAGAAAATTTGGTTAGTCGAGGGATTATGTTTTTCGAACGAACAGCTATGTGCTCATTTGATGTGATTATAAACTTAGTTTTGATGTGTCAGTTTTTGGAGATTTTGAAACTTGGTTTTCCTTACATTCTTAAAGAGAACTATCATTTCATTGATACTTTATTTCAAAAGGAAAAATAACAGAAACTTCTTGTTAAAAAAACTACAATAAGTGAAAATTTATATAGCTATATCGTGAATAAATCTATATTACGAACTTCGACCTTAACAACATGCAAGTTATAATTCAAAAGCAGAAAATACACAAAAATTCCAATTCTGTCCAGTTGGTCCACTCACACGTCAGTAATTGAAATAATTACGTGGCTCTAAGGATCAATTTTTTTCCAATCATCCCTAAGGCGTTGAAAATATCTATCTTCCAAGCGGTTACGTGTCTCATCGAATCAATAAACGACAATTTTTTTTTGTACTTTTTTCTTATTATTAATCAAAAATTTTAAAATTTATAATCTGACAAAAAATCATTTAGCTGCGGGGATGCGCATCAACGTGGTTGTTTGATTTGGTAAGTTTCTTTTGGTTTGTTAAATTAAAGTAATCTAAATTTTCCTTTTTTTGCGAATAACATTTTCTATTATAAATTTGAGTATCTTTTGTTAAGTGATGTTAATTAAAAATAATTTTTATATTCTATAAATTGCAAATGATTTACCTCTTCTAAAAAAAAGGAAAAAATATAAATGTCCTTAAATAGTGATACTTTTTTTTAGATTTTAAATTACTTTAATTATATTTAACTTAAATAATTTCGTTTTGTTATTTTTTCTTTTATTTCTTTTAGACAAATAGAAAAAATGTATTATTATTAAAAATATTAAATAACTGGTGAGACTTCTTGGGGGTGACTGAGGGGTGAGGGAAAAGCAGTATTGATAGGGCATAATATTGAATTTTTCCGGGAAAAAATTTCAAATTAAAAGTAAGCATGTATTTTTTTAAAATAATGAAGCATTTGTAGTGTAACAAATTATCATGAAACTAATTACAATTCTTTTTACCCATCCCATCCCAGCCAGGCCGGAAAACATGCTATAGGTTCATGATATAAATAAAAAATACTTATATCCTTGCAAAGCTTAAATAACAAATACCTTGCAAAGAGCCCTTCTAAACTCAGGATCACTTGCTCATTGATGAGTCTCTCAAAGCATAGACTGATCCCAATCTATCTCCCAATATTGCGAGCCCGTTAACCCAATGCAAGTTGTTTTCACATTCGAGGCCTGATATTTGGAAACTATGGTCACTTGAATAATTGCGCGAGCTTCCATATCGAGGCGAATAGACCGACGATGTAAAAGCCGGTACATAGAAGTTTTTAAAAACCAACTTATTTTTTCAAAGAAAAAAGTGGGAACACTTTTGAAATTTTAAGAAAATATTATTTTCTGTTTTTTTGGTGAGAAAACGAAAAAAATTTCCTTTTAAGTTAGAAGATATAATAGTCTAACTTTTGAATATAAAAAAAATAAGAAAATGTTGTTTTCTGTAAACACTGACCAATGTAGAAGGCGATGCCACTGCCTCTGCTTGCATAAGTGCTGTCATAGTGAACAACGGGGCAACCGCTAATTTCACAAAACTTGCTGTCGACGTGCGACTTGAACCACGACTCAGTTATACAAACAACGTCAAATAGTAAGCAAGGCAACAAATAATTAAAATAGACAAGCTTGCGCTTATTGAAGCTGCGCGTTAAGGTGACATAACTAAAATCGTTTTTGCTATCTCCATGTTAACACCAGACCTTTATAAATTTTAAAGGATCATCATATCCAACCTTCTGTTTGCACAATTTAAATTTGTTAAGATATGCTGAGCATAATTTACTTAACGTAGGGAGATTAACGTCGATATGTGTGGGTGTGCGTTTGTGTGCAAAATAAATCGACTATTTGATCTACGCAATTAATCCTCTTAGCAACGAACTCCTTGTCACATCCCCTGTACTTGCGTTTGCAATAACACTTAAACAGATATCCCGAACTTCGCAGTCCTAGCATGATGGTTGAATCCTCTAGGCTTATCGCGCACAATAAACTCCGTGCCGTCACATACTACACATTTATCTCAAGCAACACACAACTTATCTTCCGTCATTAACCTAGAGAACGATGTCCAATCCGGCTTGACAACTAAACTGTGGTCGGTTTTGCCCTGATTCGTGGCTGAGTAATTCTTAGTGTGCTTTTATCCAAAATAGAATTCTGACTGCGTAACTTGTTCAGAAGTTCCTGACTCCCATAATTAAATTTAATGTTCGTTGTCGTAAAACGGGGATTTAACTTATTAACCATCATACTCACCACAACAATTAACCACAACAACATCATCATTTCATCGGCGTCAATAGCAGTTTCCACATTGTCACTTACTTGATTACTTTGTGTAAGCAGCTTTTGAATTTTGAATTACCAACTCCACCAAAACTTTCGAGACCTTCGATACTATCACTAAATTGATCCACTTAAAGCTCTGTTCAACACTCTTCTGAAAGAGAAATTCGATTTCTCATCAACACAGCGCTCCTAATTTTTTATCAGCTTATCAACTTTTTCTTTACCTTTCTTGAAAGCAATCTTGAACGCAGCTTCCTACTCATTATTGAATTCTACCAATCCAACTCCATAATTATCGACGGCAGAATGGAGTTCTTTAAGGACTAGATCTATATTTTGAACTTATGTTACCCAGTCCGGACACATGTGTCGCAAAAAAGCACATTCGGAGATCCTTTTACGCGGCGAGGTTATCCCTGACAGCAAGAGAGTACTTCACAAATGGTTTTCTTTATGATATATGCAAATAAAGATTATTAAAAAGTTTGGCAACTCTGAGTGCGCGTTATAGTCGCGTTTTAATTCTGTGCAAGAAATATTTCAAATTCTTAGTGTATTTCTGAGCTATTCGTGTCTAAAGCATAAAACTTCTTTAAAAGAATAACGTGTAATTTAACTTAAATGATATAATAATCTTTTATGTGAAAAATTTATTTTTGTGCAATCAACAGTTAGAGCTCTTGGTAAAAGTCTCGCTTTTTTTCTGTTAACCTATGTTTGCAGTTTCTTTTGCTTCTGCTCTACATTTACAGTAAGAACGAAAATGAGAAGTTTGCTTTAATTTGTTGATAATTTGTGCCGTAGATTCTTTTAGTTTTTTTTACCTTTTTTTTCTTTATAAGCTCTTTTTGTTATTTTCACTGGACATGGATTGTTTATGTACACCGTGTCGTGTGAAAACACGACCTGAACGATTCATCACTTGTTGGCTGTGTGATCGTTTTTGCCATGCAAAGTGTGTTGGTGTTATCGGCTGTGCTGCTGATACTGTCCTTGATCCCTCAAAAGGCTTACGATGATCATGTTCTGACTGTAGAAACCGGGACATACTTTTCAACAAACTCTTCACAGAGACGAGAAATTGTTTCTCAGATTTGAGCAAAAATCTGCTTGTGGGAGAAATTCGAAATAATCAACAGCAATTCTTGCTGTTTGCCCTTAGGAATTTGGGTTGGGACCCGATTGCCTCTCTTCCACCCTATGAAAACAGGTTGCTTCTATTATCCTTACCG
>NW_024002157.1:0-5189 GCF_014805625.2 Glossina fuscipes | reverse complement strand
AAATTCGGTACATTTTACAGTTTTTCTTTGACAAAGGCGAAAATGCAAGCCAGGCGGCTAAAATTGTGAATGGTGTTTATGGTTCCGATACTGTAACAGCCAATTATGTGCAATTTTGGTTTCGTAGATTCCGTTCAGGAATTTTTGATGTTAAAGATGCACCTCGCACAGGTAGGCCGGTCGTCGAAAATGTCGATAAAATCGGAGAAATGATCGAATTTGACCGGCATGTTAGCAGGCGTAACATCGCCCAGGAGCTAAAAATCGACCATAAAATAGTTTTAAACGAGTTACACAAAGCTGGATTCAAAAAGAAGCTCGATGTTTGGGTGCCACACCAATTAACAGAAAAAACATGATGGATCGAATTTCCATCTGCGAAGCCTTGGCCAAACGGAATGAGATAGACCCATTTCTTAAACTGATGGTGACTGGAGATGAGAAATGGATCACATACGATAACTCTGTGCGAAAACGATCGTGGTCAAAGAGCGGTGAAGCACCTCAAACGGCCAGGAAGGTTTTGCTATGCATTTGGTGGGACTGGAAGGGGATTATTTATTATGAGTTGCTTCCATATGGTCAAACGCTAAATTCTGATCTCTACTGTCAACAACTGGACCGTTTGAAGATAGCGATTGACCAGAAACGGCCACAATTGGCCAACAGGAGAGGTGTCGTGTTCCACCAGGACAACGCTAGGCCACACATATCTACAGTGACTCGCCAGACACTTCGGCAGCTTGGTTGGGAAGTTTTACTGCATCCGCCATACAGTCCGGACTTGGCACCAAGCGATTATCATCTTTTTCTTGCATTGCAAAATTTCTTTAATGATAAAAAATTGGAATCTAGGGAGGATTGTGAAAATCGACTACTAAAGTTTTTTACAAATAGAGACCAGGACTTCTATGAGAGAGGCATTTTGAAATGGCAACAAATCATACAACAAAACGGTGCATATTTGACCCAAATCGGACAATCCGAAGCATATTAAATACAGTCCTGAAATTTATATAAAAATAATGGATTTCTTTTTCCCCAAACTAATATATGTTTTTTATCTGTTGATGTATTATGTATGTATGTATGTTGTGTATAAACGAGGCTTATATTTATTTATGCTTATTGTTGTAAATGTTATTAGAGATTTAAATTAAGTTTATAACAGTGTAGGCCTACAGGGGAGCTAGCCATTCAAAACGATTGCAATGCAACGATAGGCAATGCGCCTATCATTGTACTTCAACGGTTATGTGGAAAACCGTGCCAGGGAGCCTTAGCTACTTTGTTTGTCAAGGGTTTCTCATTGGCAAAAAGAAAGATGTTTGTGGGATGTACGTAGCTGTCTGTAAAATCGGTTGTTTCGATGGTATCCTTTGTGTCTAGACTTTCGCACATTGTTAGATTAGTTTTAATATTAATAACGGGCCGTTCGGTAATTGTACCAACATTTTCACTATTTGCCTCAAGTGGATATTGTATACCAGGCAGACAAAAAAAAAATGACGGCAAGAAAGGAAAGTGAATTATTTTTTTCAAATTCTGTTTTCCTTTCAATAGTTTACCTTTGTGATCTCTTCGTCTAAATTTATTTCAGTTGCATCTTTGACAATCTAATACCAACTACTTGCTCTGTCATGGCTCTGTCAATATTTTTTAAAGTCTCTGCTCTCAGTTTTTCCCTACATCTTTCATACCATCTTTTTCGATTTGCAAAAAAAACCATATTTTGAAATTTTCATCTTTAAGCGGCATGTCGACATTCTTGGGTTTCACAAGCGATATGTATCCTGCTGCATAAAGGGTAGGATTATTTTAATATGTTCCAAAGTTTTCCCTAATTAGTGCAACTTCATCGGATACGGTAACACCTCCTGCTTTATAATTTGATTGATTCCTCTCTATAGGCTTGTCACTGAGGTAATGCTTGCATTTCGTTAGCAAGAAGCTGTAGACCGCTTATCAACGCTACTGTTAAGGAATGCATAGCTAACCAGTTTTGAAAAGAAACAAACACAAGGGAAACTTCTACGCCAGGTAAGTGCAGAGCGTCTTTTAAGTTAATTGGTCTTTGAATTGAATTTAATTGAAGTTAGGGCTCATATAGTAAGTAAAGTGGATGTAGGTACATGCACAGCGAGCTAATTATGTATAACTAGATATATATATAATTTATTTATTTATTTATTTTTTATTTATTTATTTATTTATTCCACTTATACAAGAAACTCAACTAAAACAAAATAGCAGTCGAGTTCAATTGACTCTTAAGTAAATCTTAAATTATTTAATAATAAAACTTAGTATAAGTACAATAAAACAAATAAGGAGAAAAAAAAAAAGAAAAAAAAAAAAGCATGTACACAATTAGCATAGAGCCACACCCACAACCGATACAGGACCAAATTGCAAGTGAACCCCTAAGCCATCGCAAACATGCATAAGCTTGGCAACCGATAATTGTTAACAACAAATTAATTTTCGACTCATAATGACAAAATCTAAGGTTAAATCAGTTTAAGTACGACATAGGTAAATCGCGCTTGTTGAGCAAAATTGCTTTAATGGACCTTAAAGAGTCCGTTAATGAGAATAGATGATAGACATCATTTAGGTTCTTGCAAACAACTCTGAGCGGGTTAAACAGTTCAAAGTTATATTTGCATTGACTAAGCTTTATCAACATAAAGTGCCTAGAGAAGCGGTTAGGGACATTAAAGCAAATCTCACGAAGTAATGCGGGCGAATCAATTGCACCATTTATTAATTTGATTAGGAAGGAAACCCCAAGAACAAATCTACGTTTCTCGAGTGACGGTAAGGATAACAGAAGCAACCTATTTTCATAGGGTGGAAGAGGGGAAATCGGGTCCCAACCCAAATTCCTAAGGGCAAACAGCAAGAATTGCTTTTGTATAGATTCAATTGAACCTACGTAGCATCTATATGAAGGAGACCACACAACAGAGGCATACTCAAGAATAGGTCTAACCAAACACGTGTAAAGCCTTTTAGTAATATAAGGATCATCAAGCTCTTTGGACCACCTCCTTATAAAACCAAGAGCGGACCTAGCTTTGCTTAACGAGGACTCAATATGCAAATTGAAACGTAACCTATAATCGAATAGAACGCCTAAATCTATGAACGAATCGACGTCTTCCAACCTGTGCGAATCAATGAAGTATTGGGTACTAAACGACTTCCTTCTTAAGAAAGAAAGCTTCTTACATTTATTTAGATTTAGCTTCAGAAGATTGAGGGAGCACCATGCAACCAAATTGTTCAAATCACTTTGAAGATGATGTGATTGCGATTCTACGGAAAAAGAAGTAAACAGTTTCACATCATCAGCATACATTAAAATCTTACTGAATTTAATCACGGAGGGCAAATCATTGATGTAAAGATTAAATAAAATAGGTCCCAAGTGGCTACCTTGAGGTACGCCAGACGTCACGGGAAATTCATCCGAGGTAATGAGGTTAAACAAAACCCTGAATGATCTACCATACAGATAAGAGCTTAACCATTCAACTAAGAAGAGAGGAAAGCCAGAGGTCTGGATTTTAAATCTAAGAAGTCTATGATTAACCATATCAAACGCCTTGCTAAAGTCGGTGTAAATGACATCAGTGCGAGAACCACTAGAAAAAGCCTTGAAAACATGAGAAGTAAACTCCAACAGATTGGTCACCGTAGATCTTCCCTTTCGAAAACCATGCTGGAAAGGAGAAATATACAATTTCATGGAAAAGGCTATATGCTGAGCCACAATTCGCTCGAACAGTTTAGGTAAGACACTCAACTTGGCGATGCCTCTGTAGTTCTCTACAAGTTGCCTACTACCACTTTTGTGAATAGGAATAAGGAAAGAAGTCTTCCAACACAAAGGGAAAACACCTAAATTCAAAGACTTATTAAAAATCTTTGAGATAACATCACAAAGCTCGCCAGCACAAGATATAAGTACACATGAGGGGATGCCATCGGGTCCAGGCGAACAATTATATTTCAGAGAGTTCAATCCTTCAAAAACGTCATTTTCCGATATAACAAAGTTAGGAATTGAAACCGAATTAGAAATCGAATATGGATAATTTTCCGATAAATTAAAATTGGCAGTTGAAAAGTTCTGTCGGAAGTATTCCGCAAAGAGATTTGAGGATTCAAAATCATCCGAGGACTCGGATGACACAAAAGACACAAACGACGGATTTATGGAGATTTTTCTTTTGGAATTAACGAACTTAAAAAAGTATTTAGGGTTAGAAAACAAGGAGGATTTAACAAACTGAAGGTATCTGCAGTAGTATTGGCGGTTGAGGGAATTAAATTTATGCCTTGCAACAGAGTACGCGAAATAGTCGAAAGAAGAACCACTTTTCGAAAATTTTTTGAACAACTTGTTTTTCCTATTCTTGTAGTATTTAATTGTGTAATAATGATAATATATAAAATGAAATTAAATAATGTAGCTTTTTAAATCATATAATTCGAGTGACCGTAAATATGTAACGGTATTTATGTAATAATAATAGAATGAAACTAAGTCATCTAATGATAATATGATAATTAATTTAAATGAAGTTCAAAAACGGCAACTCTGTTCAAGCGCTGTGGTCATATTTTTCTCCCTGTGAAAAAATTTTTGCAATTTATTGCGTTATACATTTTTAAAAGTTTTCAAACTTATTAAAATTTATTGAACTTTTTGTGTGTTTATTGCGAAAACTGCTCATCGCGGAACCGTACGTGTTTTCCTTTAAAAACATAAAAAAAAAAAAATTAAAAACGTCTGACATTTTTTATTCAGTAGTTCCCCAAACCTTTTCAAGTGAGTGGTTATTTCACAAATAATAAGCCGGTCCATCACCAAGCCGTTAGAGCAAGTTGTTATACTTTTCGGACGACGCCCATAAATAATATTATAATTGAAACTGGTCTCCCAACTTTAGAAAATAGACTGTATGAGTTAAAAGCTAAAATAGTCCCTAAGCTTCTTAATTCAAACAAATCCATTCTCGGTGATGACGTAAGAAAGATTATTATTGCGAAGAAAATTCCAAAGTCACCATCTGCAATTGACCATTGTTTGTGGATCGCAAAGGAATTGAACATTCCCTTAAAGTTTTCCCACTCTTTTGGTGTTAAACCTCCCTGGATTTTGAAAGATTGCTCTTTTG
>NW_024002156.1:0-1199 GCF_014805625.2 Glossina fuscipes | reverse complement strand
CAGCGCTGCAGCTAGGGTGCAGCATAGTCGCTAAGTGCAGCGCTGCATTCAGCTAAGTACAGCATAGTCCCTAAGTGCAGCGCTGCAGCTAGGGTGCAGCATAGTCGCGAAGTGCAACGCTGCAGCTAGGATGCAACACAGAATTTGTAGCAAGGGTTTAAAGTGCGTTCCTGCCTGAGAGGCTTAACCCCACGGTGGCCCAAGCCACTTTAAGCGTACTACGCCCCCTGGCGAGTTAGGCAATCCCCACAGAGTAGGGGCCTAAACAACACCAGAGTGCAGAACGGTTTATTGTGTATGGAACAATAAACCCCACTCTGGTCAGTGGTGAGGCCTACCTGCACTCAAATTGTTCCGCTTTGGCTAGGAACTTGCCAACCACAACCACCACGAGTACTCCCCGAAGGGCCGCACCCAAGCAGTCAGTACTCGCAAATTGATCAACGATATGCGTTCAAAAAGGGTAAAAATTGCGCTCGCTTCCGCCATAAGGCGTCGACGACGCCGTTGATCAATTACCACCATTACCCGCAGGCATCCGTGACATATGTTCAAAAGTAAAAGTAAGGCAAAAGGGGAAAAAGCCTTTCCGTCAAATCCCTCTTTTAATTTTTGCATGTATTATTTCTCAAGAGAGTTTATTAATTAGTAGGCCAAAGGGAAGGCCATCCATCAATTCCTTTTTGTATAATTAACTCTCTCTTGAGAAAATTTTAATTCCAACGACTTTATGAACAAAGTCCATCATACATCCGCAGGCATACGTGGCTTTGTGAGGCTAGCCTCCTGACCCCCGTGGCTCCCAGTTTGTTTTACAAAGCCGTTGGCATACTTTGGGCGGATGTTAAAAACAACCGTACTTGCTTCGGATTCACCATACTTCCTTGGTTGCCAACACCATGAACTACTTTTCTTCGAGATGTATAGGTCTCGGGTGTTGCACTGACATGGCAGGGGCGATCTACCATGCATTCGTTAGATTACTACCTTCAACGTACTTAAACCCATTCAGAAATTTCCTAGGTAGTAACCAGCTATTGAGTGAAGAGCTCATCTTCCAGCCAACCCATCCACCATCTCTCAGAAACTCGTCGCCGAGTTAGTAGCCCAAAACATTAAACTCTTCTTAGCCGGTCGAAGCCGTTGCCCGGGGATCACCACTGGAGGGTGAGAGTTTCGGCACATCTATGCTCCCCATT
>NW_024002155.1:7342-9916 GCF_014805625.2 Glossina fuscipes | reverse complement strand
AAAAATATATCTGATTTTCTTTTCAAGAACGCCTACAGCAAAAATTTGTAAGAAAAATACACCTGCTTTTCGCATCAAGAGAACCTACACCAAAAATCAATAAACAGATTTCTGTTTTAAGGAAATTTACACCAAAAATTTATAAGAAAAATATATCCGATTTTCGTTTAAAACATTCATCAGATTTTCGTTTCAAGAAAACCTACACAAAAAATTTCTACGAAAAATTCATCCGATTTTCGTTTCAAGAAAACCTAAACCAAAACTATCTAAGAAAAATACATCTGATATTCGTTTCAAGTAAAGCTACACCAAAAAATTCTAAGAAAAATTCATCCGATTTTCGTTTCAAGAAAACCTGCACCAAAAATTTCTACGAAAAATTCATCCGATTTTCGTTTCAAGAAAAGCTACACCAAAAAATTGTAAGAAAAATTCATCCGATTTTCGTTTCAAGAAAACCTGCACCAAAAGTTTCTACGAAAAATTCATCCGATTTTCGTTTCAAGAAAACCTAAACCAAAACTATCTAAGAAAAATACATCTGATATTCGTTTCAAGTAAAGCTACACCAAAAAATTCTAAGAAAAATTTATCCGATTTTCGTTTCAAGAAAACCTGCACCAAAAATTTATCAGAAAAATACATTTGATTTTCGTTTCAAGAAAACCTACGCCAAAAATTTCTAAGAACAATTCATCCGATTTTCGTTTCAAGCAAACCTGCATCAAAATTTCAAATGAAAAATTCATCTGATTTTCGTTTCAAGAAAAGCTACAACAAAAGTTCTAAGAAAAATTCATCTGATATTCGTTTCAAGAGAACCTACACCAAAAATTTATCAGAAAAATCCATGCGATTTTCGTTTCAAAAAAACTACACTGAAACTGTCTATGAAAAATACATCTGATTTTCGTTTCAAGAAAACCTACACCAAAAATTTGTCAAAAAATTACATCTGATTTTCGCTTTAAGAAAACCTACACCAAAACTTTCGAAGAAAAATATATCTGATTTTCGTTTCAAACACGCCTACAGCAAAAATTTGTAAGAAAAATACATCTGATTTTCGTTTCAAAAAAATTTACACCAAAAATTTATCAGAAAAATACATGCGATTTTCGTTTCAAAAAAACTACACTGAAACTTTCTATGAAAAATACATATGATTTTCGTTTCAAGAAAACCTACACCAAAACTTTCTAAGAAACATATATCTGATTTTCGTTTCAAAAGCGCCTACAGCAAATATTTACAAGAAAAATACACCTGCTTTTCGCATCAAAAATTAATAAACAAATACGTCAGATTTCTGTTTTAAGGAAACCTACATCAAAAATTTATAAGAAAAATATAGCCGTTTTTGTATAAAACATTCAGCAGATTTTCGTTTCAAGAAAACTTACACCAAAAATTTCTACGAAAAATTTATCCGAGTTTCGTTTTAAGAAAACCTGAACCAAAACTTTCTAAGAAAAATACATCTGATTTTCGTTTCAAGAAAACCTGCACCAAAAATTTATCAGAAAAATACATTTGATTTTCGTTTCAAGAAAACCTACCCCAAAAATTTCTAAGAATAATTCATCCGATTTTCGTTTCAAGCAAACCTACATCAAAAATTCAAATGAAAAATTCATCCGATTTTCGTTTCAAGAAAAGCTATAACAAAAGTTCTAAGAAAAATTCATCTGATATTCGTTTCAAGAGAACCTACACCAAAAATTTATCAGAAAAATCCATGCGATTTTCATTTCAAAAAAACTACACTGAAACTGTCTATGAAAAATACATCTGATTTTCGTTTCAAGAAAACTTACACCAAAAATTTCTAAAAAAAATTCATACGAGTTTCGTTTTAAGAAAACCTGAACCAAAACTTTCTAAGAAAAATACATCTGATTTTCGTTTCAAGAAAACCTGCACCAAAAATTTATCAGAAAAATACATTTGATTTTCGTTTCAAGAAAACCTACGCCAAAAATTTATACGAAAAATTCATCCGATTTTCGTTTCAAGCAAACCTACATCAAAAATTCAAATGAAAAATTCATCTGATTTTCGTTTCAAGAAAAGCTACAACAAAAGTTCTAAGAAAAATTTATCTGATATTCGTTTCAAGAGAACCTTCACCAAAAATTTCTAAGAAAAACTTATACGAATTTCGTTTGAAGAAATGCTGCACCACAAATTTATAGGAGAAATACAAATGATTTTCCTTACAAGAAAACCTATACCAAATATTTCTAAGAAAAATTCATCCGATTTTCGTTTCAAAAAAACTACACTGAAACTTTCTCTGAAATATACATCTGATTTTCTTTTCAAGAAAACCTACACCAAAAATTTGTCAAAAATTACATCTGATTTTCGCTTTAAGAACACCTACACCAAAACTTTCTAAGAAAAATATTTCTGATTTTCGATTCAAAAACGCCTACAGCAAAAATTTCTAAGAAAAATACATCTGATTTTGGTTTCAAGAAATCCTGCATCAAAAATTTATCAGAAAAATACGTTTGATTTTCGTTTCAAGAAAACCTACACCAAAAGTTTCTAAGAAAAATTCATCCG
>NW_024002155.1:6898-7242 GCF_014805625.2 Glossina fuscipes | reverse complement strand
ACACCAAAAATTTCTAAGAATAATTCATCCGATTTTCGTTTCAAGCATACCTACATCAAAAATTCAAATGAAAAATTCATCCGATTTTCGTTTCAAGAAAAGCTACAACAAAAGTTCTAAGAAAAATTCATCTGATATTCGTTTCAAGAGAACCTACACCAAAAATTTATCAGAAAAATCCATGCGATTTTCGTTTCAAAAAAACTACATTGAAACTGTCTATTAAAAATACATCTGATTTTCGTTTCAAGAAAACCTACACCAAAAATTTGTCAAAAAATTACATCTGATTTTCGCTTTAAGAAAACCTACATCAAAAATTTATAAGAAAAATATAGCCGTTT
>NW_024002155.1:0-6888 GCF_014805625.2 Glossina fuscipes | reverse complement strand
TTCTACGAAAAATTCATCCGATTTTCGTTTGAAGAAAACCTAAACCAAAACTATCTAAGAAAAATACATCTGATATTCGTTTCAAGTAAAGCTACACCAAAAATTTCTAAGAAAAATTTACACGAATTTCGTTTGAAGAAACCCTGCACCACAAATTTATAGGAGAAATACAAATGATTTTCCTTACAAGCAAACCCATACCAAAAATTTCTAAGAAAAATACATCTGATTTTCGTTTCAAGAAAACCTGCACCAAAAATTTATCAGAAAAATACATTTGATTTTCGTTTCAAGAAAACCTACGCCAAAAATTTCTAAGAATAATTCATCCGATTTTCGTTTCAAGCAAACCTACATTAAAAATTCAAATGAAAAATTCATCCGATTTTCGTTTCAAGAAAAGCTACAACAAAAGTTCAAAGAAAAATTTATCTGATATTCGTTTCAAGAGAACCTTCACCAAAAATTTCTGAGAAAAATTTATACGAATTTCGTTTGAAGAAACCCTGCACCACAAATATATAAGAGAAATACAAATCATTTTCCTTTCAAGAAAACCTTTACCAAATATTTCTAAGAAAAATTCATCCGATTTTCGTTTCAAGAAAACCTGCACCAAAAATTTATAAGATTTTCGTTTCAAGAACGCCTACACCAAAAATTTATAAGAAAAATACATCTGCTTTTCGCATCAAGAGAACCTACACCAAAACTTTCTAAGAAACGTATATCTGATTTTCGTTTCAAAAACGCCTACAGCAAAAGTTCTAAGAAAAATACATCTGCTTTTCGCATCAAGAGAACCTACACCAAAAATTAATAAACAAATACGTCAGATTTCTGCTTTAAGAAAACCTACATCAAAAATTTATAGGAAAAATATAGCCGTTTTTGTATAAAACATTCAGCAGATTTTCGTTTCAAGAAAACTTACACCAAAAATTTCTACGAAAAATTTATCCGAGTTTCGTTTTAAGAAAACCTGAACCAAAACTTTCTAAGAAAAATACATCTGATTTTCGTTTCAAGAAAACCTGCACCAAAAAGTTATCAGAAAAATACATTTGATTTTCGTTTCAAGAAAACCTACGCCAAAAATTTCTAAGAATAACTCATCCGATTTTCGTTTCAAGAAAATTTACACCAAAAATTTCTAAGAAAAATTCATACGAATTTCGTTTGAAGAAACCCTGCACTACAAATTTATAGGAGAAATACAAATGATATTCCTTACAAGAAAACCTATACCACATATTTCTAAGAAAAATTCACCCGATTTTCGTTTCAAGAAAACCTGCACCAAAAATTTATAAGAAAAATACATCTGCTTTTCGCATCAAGAGAACCTACACTGAAACTTTCTAAGAAACATATATCTGATTTTCGTTTCAAAAACGCCTACAGCAAAAATTTATAAGAAAGATACATCTGCTTTTTGCATCAAGAGAACCTACACCAAAAATTGATAAACAAATACATCAGAATTCTGTTTTAAGGACACCTACATCAAAAATTTATAAGAAAAATATAGCCGTTTTTGTCTAAAACATTCAGCAGATTTTCGTTTCAAGAAAAATTACACCAAAAATTGCTAAGAATAATTCATCCGATTTTCGTTTCAAGCAAACCTACATCAAAAATTCAAATGAAAAATTCATCCGATTTTCGTTTCAAGAAAAGCTACAACAAAAGTTCTAAGAAAAATTCATCTCATATTCATTTCAAGAGAACCTACACCAAAAATTTATCAGAAAAATCCATGCGATATTCGTTTCAAAAAAACTACACTGAAACTGTCTATGAAAAATACATCTGATTTTTGTTTCAAGAAAACCCACACCAAAAATTTCTAAGAAAAATACATTTGATTTTTGTTTCAAGAAAACCTGCACCAAAAATTTATCAGAAAAATTCATACGAATTTCGTTTCAAGAAAACTTACACAAAAAATTTCTACGAAAAATTCATCCGATTTTCGTTTCAAGAAAATCTAAACCAAAACTATCTAAGAAAAATACATCTGATATTCGTTTCAAGTAAAGCAACACCAAAAATTTCGAAGAAAAATTTATACGAATTTCGTTTGAAGAAACCCTGCACCACAAATTTATAGGAGAAATACAAATGATTTTCCTTACAAGAAAACCTATACCAAATATATCTAAGAAAAATTCATCCGATTTTCGTTTCAAGAAAACCTGCACCAAAAATTTATAAAAACAATTACGTCTGATTTTCGTTTCAAGAAATCCTACGCCAAAAATTTCTAAGAATAATTCATCCGATTTTCGTTTCAAGCAAACCTACATCAAAATTTTAAATGAAAAATTCATCTGATTTTCGTTTCAAGAAAAGCTACAACAAAAGTTCTAAGAAAAATTCATCTGATATTCGTTTCAAGAGAACCTGCACCAAAAATTTATCAGAAAAATCCTTGCGGATTTCGTTTCAGAAAAAGTACACTAAAACTGTCTATGAAAAATACATCTGATTTTCGTTTCAAAAAAACTTACACCAAAAATTTCTAAAAAAAATTCATACGAATTTCTTTTCAAGAAAACCTACACCAAAAATTTCTAAGAAAAATACATCTGATTTCCGTTTCAAGAAAACCAACGCCAAAAATTTCTAAGAAACATACATTTGATTTTCGTTTCAAAAAAACCTACGCCAAAAATTTCTAAGAATAATTCATCCGATTTTCGTTTCAAGCAAACCTACATCAAAAATTCAAATGAAAAATTCATCCGATTTTCGTTTCAAGAAAAGCTACAACAAAAGTTCTAAGAAAAATTCATCTTATATTCGTTTCAAGAGAACCTACACCAAAAATTTATCAGAAAAATCCATGCGATTTTCGTTTCATAAAAACTACACTGAAACTTTCTATGAAAAATACATCTGATTTTCGTTTCAAGAAAAGCTACAACAAAAGTGCTAAGAAAAATTCATGTGATATACGTTTCAAGAAAACCTACAGCAAAAATATCTAGGAAAAATACATCTGATTTTCGTTTCAAGAAAACCTACACCAAAACTTTCTAAGAAACATATATCTGATTTTCTTTTCAAGAACTCCTACAGCAAAAATTTATAAGAAAAATACATCTGCTTTTCGCTTCAAGAGAACCTACACCAAAAATTAATAAACAAATACGTCAGATTTCTGTTTTAAGGAAACCTACATAAAAAATTTATAAGAAAAATATAGCCGGTTTTCATTTAAAACATTCAGCAGATTTTCGTTTCAAGAACACCCACACCAAAAATTTCTAAGAAAAATACATCTGATTTTCTTTTCAAGAAAACCTGCACTAAAAATTTATCAGAAAAATACATCTGATTTCCGTTTCAAGAGAACCTACACCAAAAATTTATCAGAAAAATACATCTGATTTTCGTTTCAAGACAACCTACGCGAAAAATATCTAGGAATAATTCATCCGATTTTCCTTTCCAGCAAACCCAGACCAAAAATTCAAATGAAAAATTCTTCCGATTTTCGTTTCAAGAAAACCTACACCAAAAATTTCTAAGAATAATTCATCCGATTTTCATTTCAAGAAAACCTAGATTAAAATTTTATCGGAAAAATTCATCTGATATTCGCGTCGAGTGAAGCTGCACCAAAAATTTATAAGAAAAATACATCTGATTTTCATTTCAAGAAAACTTACACCAAAAATTTCTAAAAAAAATTCATACGAATTTCGTTTCAAGAAAACCTACACAAAAAATTTCTACGAAAAATTCATCCGATTTTCGTTTCAAGAAAATCTAAACCAAAACTATCTAAGGAAAATACATCTGATATTCGTTTCAAGTAAAGCTACACAAAAAATTTCTAAGAAAAATTTATACGAATTTCGTTTGAAGAAACCCTGCACCACAAATTTATAGGAGAAATACAAATGATTTTCCTTACAAGAAAACCTACACCAAATATTTCCAAGCAAAATTCACCCGATTTTCGTCCCAAAAAAACGTACACCAAAAATTTATCAGAAAAATAAATCACATGTTCATTTCAAGAAAACCTACGAATTTTGCTTCAAGAAAACCTACGCCAAAAATTTCTAAGAATAATTCATCCGATTTTCGTTTCAAGCAAACCTACATCAAAATTTCAAATGAAAAATTCATCTGATTTTCGTTTCAAGAAAAGCTACAACAAAAGTTCTAAGAAAAATTCATCTGATATTCGTTTCAAGAGAACCTACACCTAAAATTTATCATAGAAATCCATGCGATTTTCGTTTCAGAAAAACTTCACTAAAACTGTCTATGAAAAATACATCTGATTTTCGTTTAAAAAAAAATTACACCAAAAATTTCTAAAAAAAATTCATACGAATTTCGTTTCAAGAAAACCCACACCAAAAATTTGTCAAAAAATTACATCTGATTTTCGCTTCAAGAAAACCTACACCAACAATTTATCAGAAAAATACATCTGATTTTCGCTATAAGAAAACTTACACCAAAAATTTCTAAGAAAAATTCATCCGATTTTCGTTTCAAGAAAACCTACACCAAAAATTTCTAAGAATAATTCATCCGATTTTCATTTCAAGAAAACCTAGATTAAAATTTTATCGGAAAAATCCATCTGATATTCGCGTCGAGTGAAGCTGCACCAAAAATTTATAAGAAAAATACATCTGATTTTCATTTCAAGAAAACTTACACCAAAAATTTATCAGAAAAATTCATACGAATTTCGTTTCAAGAAAACCCACACTAAAAATTTCTAAGAAAAATACATCTGATTTTCGTTTCAAGAAAACCTGCACCAAAAATTTATCAGAAAAATACATCTGATTTTTGTTTCAAGACAACCTACGCGAAAAATTTCTAAGAATAATTCATCGGATTTTCCTTTCCAGCAAACCTACATCAAAAATTCAAATGAAAAATTCATCCGATTTTCGTTTCAAGAAAAGCTACAACAAAAGTTCTAAGAAAAATTCATCTGATATTCGTTTCAATAGAACCTACACCAAAAATTTATCAGAAAAATCCATGCGATTTTCGTTTCAAAAAAACTACACTGAAACTGTCTATGAAAAATACATCTGATTTCCGTTTCAAGAAAACCTACACCAAAAACTTGTCAAAAAATTACATCTGATTTTCGCTTTAAGAAAACCTACACCAAAACTTTCTAAGAAAAATATATCTGATTTTCTTTTCAAAACGCCTACAGGAAAAATTTGTAAGAAAAATATAGCCGGTTTTCGTTTAAAACATTCAGCAGATTTTCGTTTCAAGAAAACTTACACCAAAAATTTATCAGAAAAATTCATAAGAATTTCGTTTCAAGAAAACCCACACTAAAAATTTCTAAGAAAAATACATCTGATTTTCGTTTCAAGACAACCTACGCGAAAAATTTCTAAGAATAATTCATCCGATTTTCCTTTCCAGCAAACCCAGACTAAAGATTCAATTGAAAAATTCAACCGATTTTCGTTTCAAGAAAAGCTACACCAAAATTTCTAAGAAAAATTCATCTGATATTCGTTTCAAAAGAACCTACACCAAAAATTTATCAGAAAAATCCATGCGATTTTCGTTTCAAAAAAACTACACTGAAACTGTCTATGAAAAATACATCTGATTTTCTTTTCAAGAACACCTACACCAAAGATTTGTCAAAAAATTATATCTGATTTTCTTTTCAAGAAAACCAACACCAAAAATTTCTAAGAAAAATACATCTGATTTTCGTTTCAAGACAACCTACGCGCAAAAATTTCTAAGAATAATTCATCCGATTTTCCTTTCCAGCAAGCCCAGACCAAAGATTCAATTGAAAAATTTAACCGATTTTCGTTTCAAGAGAACCTACACCAAAATTTCTAAGAAAAATTCATCTGATATTTGTTTCAAGAGAACCTACACCAAAAATTTATCAGAAAAATCCTTGCGATTTTCGTTTCACAAAAACTACACTGAAACTTTCTATGAAAAATACATCTGTTTTTCGTTTGAAGAAGACCTACACCAAAAATTTGTCAAAATATTACATCTGATTTTCGCTATAAGAAAACTTACACCAAAAGTTTCTAAGAAAAATTCATCCGATTTTCGTTTCAAGAAAAGCTACAACAAAAGTTCTAAGAAAAATTCATCTGAAATTCGTTTCAATAGAACCTACATCACAAATTTATCAGAAAAATCCATGCGATTTTCGTTACAAAAAAACTACACTGAAACTGTCTATGAAAAATACATCTGATTTTCGTTTCAAAAAAGCCTACAGCAAAAATTTGTAAGAAAAATATAGCCGGTTTTCGTTTAAAACATTCAGCAGATTTTCGTTTCAAGAAAACGTACACCAAAAATTTATAAGAAAAATTCATACGAATTTCGTTTCAAGAAAACTTACACAAAAAATTTCTACGAAAAATTCATCCGATTTTCGTTTCAAGCAAACCTACATTAAAAATTCAAATGAAAAATTCATCCGATTTTCGTTTCAAGAAAAGCTACAACAAAAGTTCTAAGAAAAATTCATCTGATATTCGTTTCAATAGAACCTACACCAAAAATTTATCAGAAAAATCCATGCGATTTTCGTTTAAAAAAAACTACACTGAAACTGTCTATGAAAAATACATCTGATTTCCGTTTCAAGAAAACCTACACCAAAAACTTGTCAAAAAATTATATCTGATTTTCGCTTTAAGAAAACCTACACCAAAACTTTCTAAGAAAAATATATCTGATTTTCTTTTCAAGAACGCCTACAGCAAAAATTTATAAGAAAAATACATCTGCTTTTCGCTTCAAGAGAACCTACAACAAAAATTAATAAACAAATACGTCAGATTTCTGTTTTAAGGAAACCTCCATCAAAAATTTATAAGAAAAATATAGCCGGTT
>NW_024002154.1:0-9466 GCF_014805625.2 Glossina fuscipes | reverse complement strand
TTTTTCTTTAAAATTTCTTACAGCGCCGTTTGGGAGTTTGGGTAGCCTAAATTGGAATCTTTGATTTTCTGGACGTAATTCTCTAAAGCAACAACATTATAGGCCTATACGCAGGAGCAGTTTCACAGTCATACAACAACGCCGCTCAAACACGCAGTGACATAAACCTCCAGCAAGTACCACTTTCAGTACACACTTTAAAGACACAAGTCGCAACAAAGAACTTCATTTTGAACAGTTGGTCGCAAAATATGCTTATGGTGTTATGTTCAAAGTGATTGATAAAGAACATCGCAACTGAAATAAGAAACAATATATTGATAATAATATTGATGATGTTTTACCTAACGGGAAATATGCTTTAAAAAGTTTTAAAAAAGTCAAAGATTATCGCTGAGAATAGCGTACAACAAATTAAAAATGAAGTCAATATCATTATCAAGTCATTATCCTTTTAATGTCCGGCATATCGATATATGACAAAATGGTCATAATTTACAAGTATTATGCGAACACGTATCTAATGGTGAATTATTTCCAAATATTTGCACTTTTTCTTTGGATTTGACTCGTCTTTATTCGGCTTGCTCTGGCTTTGGATTTTCTACACAACGCTGGAATAATTTATCGTGATGCGAAATCAGACAATATTTTCTTAACTCATGATTACCATTTGAAATTGGCAGATTTCGGTTTAAGCAAATGGTTAAGATTGGGTTTCATCCCAAAGACAATTTGTGACACTCTGCAATGTATGGCTCCTGAAACCCTACAGGGCTTACCTTAATGCCACTCCGCTTTATCGTTTGTTCAGTGCTTATGAATAAGGCTTGCTGCGCTACAACCGGCTAGAAATATATCAGTTTACAATCCGTTCAATGACGCTATTATTCTATCAAACAACAAAACTTTTCATCAACAACAACCTTCCGGACCAAGCATAAATCAACGAAGGGAACACTTCGTTGCTGCGAACAGGAACCAGGATCAGGGGACACCTATCGCCAATTCCAGTTTAGGAGCAACACCGGATCACAACAATAAGCCGTGGGTAAGGAAAGCATCGAGTTAATTCCTATCATAAACCTATATAAATGGTAGGCTAAATTTAAGAACTTATCTTTGTATCTACTTTAACTACTGTATCTACTGTAACTTTTTTTTGAAGAAATTAATAAAGAAATAAAATAACGAGTTAAGACGTCAAAAGGAAGAAAAGTTAAAATTAAAAGAGTTTGGCTAAAAATGTGTAGCTAAGCGGCGTACGCCATCGCTGAGACGGATTATGAGTGGATGTATGCGCGAGTGAAGATACGGGGACTGGGAACGGTTACTGACTGACTAAGAAGGGACCAACGGACGATAGTACGGACAACAGACCTCACAAACGGACTTACTCAGTGTGAACTCATTGAAGATTTGATTGAACCTTTTCTTGTCTTTCTATTTTTTTTCTCATCTTTCAACTTCAAATCTATTTTTATTGTTTTCATTTTTAAATTTTTTTTTGTCATGCGGTATAGCATGCCTGTATAAATTTGTAAAAGCTCTACCGCGCAAAGAGCTATGTCTGTGACAACTTTTTAAGCTTTTGTATATAATCACATAAGAGGGATTGGGTTGAAATTTATTTGTTACATCTTAGTTCACTTAAGTAAAAGCTTACTTAAAAAATTTTTTGCACCTATAACCGCAGAATGAGGTATATTATTAGTTTGTTAAAACTTTTTCAAGCTCCCGGAAGGAGGCTTCAGGAACCCCAGAAAGTACATGTGTCTTTGGCCAGCAATGCTGAAACCATTTAAGCATGTCCGCTCGGCACTCTGTCTGTCTGTGTAAAGTATGTTGGAAACGTTTCCTTGACCGCAAAAACGAACCATCGACTTCCAATTGGGCAGAAGCGTTGGAAGTTCCTGCACGCAGGTTGATATTGAAAACCGGCCAAATCGGTCAAAGGACAGGCCTGTGCTACTATCTTAGGTGCGGACAACTCTGTTTTTCAAAAGGAAAAAGGGGTAGGTTTTTGCCATTTAACTGCAGCAGACAAATCTAAAAAAAATTGGACGTATGTTTTGTGGGCGACGCTGTAGTATTTATACGAATATAAAAACAATTCTACGACCATTTTATTTTTTAGTGTGTTATAGTTCATTTTTTTCTTCAAAACTTTTATAACGTAGAAAAGCTAGATTCAAAATTCTATAAACTATGTAAATTTGAGGCTAGTTTCAAGTTTGGAGTGTACCTAAGCACGTCCGCCCAATCATCTGTCCGTTTGCGCAATCGCATTGTATCCGTGGTAAACATTCCCCAGTCCCATGTACTAGAACGATAAGAAAACCCAGAAGTGTTGCTATGTGTTTCATTAATGGTCTTGAAAAAAAGACTTAAGAAAAATTAATTCATTAATTATAGTACAGGACGGGCGTAGAAAATTGTATAGTGTATTCATTGTGATTTATCGTAAATGAGCATCATTCATAATCGAATATAATTTTCGTATTTGTTATATATAATATACTTTTAGCATGAAGAACAACATTGCTTTTAGATTGCAAAAAATTTATTGACTTCTTTACACGAACTCTATGTGGAAAAGACCATCTATTTAGAATGAACGATATCCACAGCGCTATCCGTGAACAGTGTTTCATTCAAATATACAAAGTGAATTAATTATTTATATTATCATTCAACAATAAGGTCCAATTTAATTGGTTATAATTAAAAAACAGTTAAGCTTCCTACGGTTTGCTATTTAAAAAGACGCGCGTAGAGGAAATGCTCTGAGAGTCCTCCAAAAAGAGTTCGAATTTCAACTCCCTTTTGAACTCTTACGAGTTTCGCCGATTTCTTTATCTCAATTTTATATATTATAGCAAATGCCGTGAACATATATCGAACCGTGAGCATATATCGATATGAACTTTTTTGTTAATCTATATGGAGTGGTTCACACTAAGAGCGTGAAAAGGTTTTTTTAAGGAAAGTGGATGATTGTAATGAAAATTGTATTACTGAAGACGTTGTTCTTTTTATTAGTTGGAAAATTTCAAACCCGCTGTTAAAAGGATTATTCAATGACTATCGAGAATGGATTAGTGGACAATGATAAGGTACACCCACCACTTTCAGTGACCATGGGAGTTCAGATAGACCTTCTCCATTCTCCATAATTCATTCGAAGTGACATAAAAGCGGAAAAGTATATAATTGTACATTCTTGTGGATAGGATGGTAGGTGTCGACAGTATAGGCTCTTACGTATTTCTTCCCACCTTTTGAGTTGTTTGAGTAACGGCAACCTTTGAATCCTAAAGTTAAAAATTAGTGAGAAGATAAAAATCGAAATCAAATTGATATTTATTTCTTATGTTACACCTCTTTATTTATATTTCTTACCGCTTCGCATTCTTCGCTTTGTTTTCTTATTTTTATATGATAACATAGTTTGTGATGATTGCTAGTTCAGACTATGGCAACAATAAGATTACAAGAGAGAAAAAATTTCGATTTACTTTGTCAGTATTCACTTGATTACACACGTGGCAATCCGTTCTGTTTTAACAGCAAAATTTGTTTTTAGAAAAGGGCGATTGTTAAGAAATCCGTTTTTGTTAGAAGAAAAGACTCAAAACAGAATTCATTTTACGTCATCGTTCGTTAAGATAATAAAAACAATTTAAGAGGTGGGTACGAGAAAATTTTGATACGATTTTATGTTTAAACAAACGGTAGTCCAGTCTACATGTGGTTTGTAAAATAAAGCGAAGTTCCGCACGGCATCGACATATTGTACTGTGTTTAATGTGCAGAGTATGTATGAGTAATTTTGTATCGATGGTTTTGTGTTTAATGTTAATGTGTCGCGAAATATGTACGAGTTATGGTAACGAATTATAACCATAACGAACTTGCATCCGTCTATTGGTTTCTACATTTGTGCGTTGAAATCTATATTATTGAATATTGCTTACACTATGTTCACGGCTTCAATTCTAAACAGTTTTTATTTTTGTACTCCCTTTGTGCATTTATCCATCAGTATGGCCGCCAAAATTGTGAATCAAGTGGAAAGCATCTATGCGAGAAAATGCAAGAATTCCGATTACGGGAACACCTTTCTGGACCGTTTAAACAAAATACGTATCAATCAAAAGGTAAGCGGAGGTCTGTCTAATCCAGCACCCGTTAAAACTAATGCTTTATCACTTTGCCGTACAGCTCTTTGATTTTTCTTTGGACGTAGATGGTGAACTAATCCACGTGCATAAGCTTGCACTCGCGATTGCCTCTGATTACTTCGCCGCGATGTTTGAAAGTAAGTGATCCCCGGAAACTGCCAAGTGGGACTTCAATGAAATCTTTGAATATTTGCTTTTACAGCTGATATGAAGGAGAGGAGGGAAGGGACTGTCAAGTTGCAGGATGTGGACGTAGTTGCCGTTAAGGCACTGATTGAGTATATCTACAGCGGGATTATCACGCTTACGGAAGGTAACGTCGAAGCGGTATTATCTGCATCGGACTTACTTCAGATCGTTTGGGTGAAAGAGGAATGCATCCAATTTCTAAAAAGCAATTTGAACGGGGAAAATTGTTTTCGAGTGCGAAAACTTGCTGGTAAGAGTATTACGGAATTCTCGCAGTTATGGCTCAACTAAAAAGGTTTTATTCTCTTTCAGATATGCATTTTTGCCAAGGGCTGCACGATGCCAGTCATACATATATTTTAGAACATTTCGATGATCTAATTGACAAAGAAGATCTATTATTATTGTCATTTGAAGAGGTATTTAAATAATTCAATCATAAAAGTTATCGAACAAACAAGTGCGATTAGGTTCGCGAATCTACTCTAAACTTAATTACCTTACGATAATTTGCTATACAAGAATACAAAATTAAAAATCAAGTTTTTTGAAACGAAATTATTGGAAAGGGTTTTTAAGTAAGTGTTAGCATATGTGTGTCGTGGAGTTAAGTGCCGGAAATGGGAATGGGATTAAGGTATTTATGTAAAAAGATTTCATTATGCATTTTAAAGGTGGAAGGACAGAATAGGAAGAAAAGGATTTGGCATCAATGTGTTCCCGATTGTGAACCTTTGCTTGTGATTAGATTTACTTAATCCCTCTTTTAAGCGGTTTACCATGAGAATGCCTTTTTAAATTTGCGATGGAAGTGTGGTTTTGGTGGAAGTGTGGTTTAGTCGTAGGTCCGTGTTCGCCCTCAATATTAATCCTAGCTCTATCCAAAATTGCACTCAAGAAGACTGAACAACTTCTTTGTTTCTCTGATAATTTTTCCGTCTTATTGTAATTACTTCCAGATCCCGTTAAGGCATCACTCTTTCCACACATAAAATGTTTGTGGTTGTGTATGGGACAGTAAGATTTTGACACATGACTTGTTGTACGTTTTTCATGAAAAATATTTTTTTATTTAAAAATAAATTGTATGTTATGTTATGGTTTATTCTGTCCATACACCATGGCATGTCTCTGATCCAAACAAATTATTATTATGGGCGTGTGGCTTGGGACGGCCTTTTTTCACTTGAGTTTTTCTGCGTTGGAGTAGTCTTACTAAGTCAAATTAAGAGCGGAGGACATGTCTATTAAGGGAGCAGAGTTTCGCCTTCTCAACGTCTTTTATAGTCTTTTGACAGTTTCATGCAATTTTGTTGCGTAAAACTTTTTCTTTTCCGTCTCTCTGGCTCTCTTGAAGCCCTTTGATGTAAAGGTAGTAGTTTCCTGGTTCGGCTTTTTTCGTTTATTACTTAGATTAACCGAAGAGAAGATTACAACTATGGCAACTTAGAGAGTATTTAGAGATTCTCCTAAAATTATGAGTACCCTCTTGTTCCACTTTGCAGTGAAAGCAAAGCAAGGGCAACATGAACACAGCTTTATCCTTAACCCTTTTGCAAACATGTAGGATTTGAAAATGGAGGTGTACGCACTCTCTTAATATACCCAGTGATGTGACGCCAGAAATTCATTATAAGCTCTTCTAAAGAGTGCGTGATAAACTGCGTTATATATCTGTTGTAGAGCAAACACATAGTGGGAGTTGAAATTAGAATCTTGTGCCCATCATCACCCTCCGACACATTTCCGCCCTAAGGACACATTTGAGAAGAACTTTTAAATTCCTGAACCCTGTTTTGGTCTTTAATTAGCATTCTATACAGAAACGGTTGTAACGTAGCCCAACCAATTGTCTTATAAACATAAGATAAATTTGTTTTGTATTTAATAATCACATTAGATTGACTCGTAACTTCTTAAAACCTTATCTTCAGATGAAGGAGTTGATAAAGAGCCAGCAACATTTCGTCAAGTCTTCAGACACGGCTTATAAGGCCGTAATAGGTTGGATCAAACACGACCTAGAGAGAAGAAGAGTTCATCTCGCGGAGCTTATAAGCCAGATAAGTTTATCTCTTGTCAGCCCGAAATTCTTGACAAATCACATCGTTGCTGAACCTCTGCTCAATCAAGATCACAAAAGTAGTCAATTACTGATTGCAGCCTTAAATTCTCAGCTAACAAAAGTAAGTCAATTATATGAACAATGCCAAACAGAATCAAACCATCGCAACGAAAACTTTTATGTGTTTCTTACTGGCGGCTTGCAGCGGAACCTAAGAGGATGCAAAGTCTACGATATTTCCAAAAACAAACTTGTTTCTATCCCAAGAATGAATAAGAATAGATACCATAATTCTGCCGTCTCCTTAAACAACATAGTTTATTCAGTGGGTGGGCTTGATAACGAGATTTTAAACACTGCTGAATGTTACGATCCTATCAGTAAGCGGTGGAGTTATATTGCACCAATGAACAATACTCGATATGGTTGTGGCATTTGCGGGTACAATGATCTTATTTATGTTGTTGGTGGGTGGGACACTTCCACAGTAGAAAGTTACAATCCTGCAATAAACAAATGGCACTTGTGTCAGAATATCCCTGGAAGAAACCAAAATTTCAATCGGGCAACAGTGGCGGGAAATACTATATATAGTCTGACTCGAAGATTTTATTGCACTAGTACACTTCTTCGCTTTGACCCGAGAGACGGAAAGTGGTATATTTTAAATAAGATACAAGAAAAAAATGACCAATTTGAACTCGTCTCATGTGATCGGACACTGTTTGCTCTTGGAAGAGGCGACTGCATTCAGCTCGACATACGAGGTGATAAATGGGAACCAATGAGTTGCATGTTGTCCGAAAGGTATAGTTTTTCGGCCGCGATAGCCGAAAAAGACATTTATGTATTGGGCGGCAAAGAAGAACATGGCTCACCGATTACAAAAGTAGAACGCTTTAACATATATCTTAATGAGTGGAAAAATGTCGATTCAATAGAAATTGAACATTGTGACGGGGGAGCTGCAGTTCTCAGCGGAGATTTTGATATCAATTAAATAGTGGAGTCAAGCCTTAGAAAGAATAAATATTAGTTTCCTTACTCTTCTCAGAATCTTTTGCGAACGTTTAAGGTTTCATCCAATCGAAAAAAATTAAAAATATTAATATTTAAAAAAATGTTTACTTCGTTTATATACAAGGATAATAAACTTTTGTTAATCATTCAAATGCTCTGTTATTCCTAGTAACACGTAGGTGTGAATACTTCACTTTTGACGATAATTTTCCCGAAAGGAGCTACAAATAAACCGAAGCACGAGTACTAGAGGAACACAAGGTGGCGAGTTATTCTTGAAGGCACGGACTGATGATTACAGTTCAAAAGCATTATCTACCACTAGCTGTAGATGTGAAGTAACAGAGAATTACGAATGCAGAAGAAGCATCTCTATCATCAAATGTTTATTGCAATTTTCCTATTTACTTGACCGAGCTTGTTATCATGTATTAAAGGCTTGTTGGGGATACATGATTGCATCCATCCAGACGTTCAATACTTGACCTTTGGAGGGACATAAGATGATTTGTTTTGTATATACATGAAGTTGTATGAACAGGTTTGCTGGATATACAAAAGCATGGTGACTCTGTAGCACGTCATCAAGGTTCCACACGAAAATGGGCGGGGGCGGGTGTAGTCAACACCCACAGAGCCCACAGATTTTTTACAAATTTGTATGCTTGTAAGTGCATGCGTACTCGCCTCGCGAATCAAAACAAAGCAAACTTATTCTAAATTCATTATAATAATTTAATAAATCAAAGTAAATTTAATGATAAAAATAATTATTTAAATGAATAATAATAATAATAATTAATAATTTAAAGTTATTAAAATTAATTATTATCAATAATTCGGTTTAGATAATAAAATTTACATGTAACTTACTGAACAAAGTCCATCGTCGGATGCGCATTCGCAATATGTAACAAGTAAGTGTCTCTGGAGAATAAAATGTTCTATATTTGCAACATCACGTTTCAATAGAATCGAATGGCGCGCAAATTAAGAAATGGGGCTCCGATTTCCATTAGTTAAGAAGTTGGCTCATGAAGAAAGGAGTTTCCACTTTCTCATGGCTATAAGTACGTTTTGAAAATCTTAGTACTTCTCGTACTCGCAATCGTTTTCTATGAAAAAGATGTCGACTTATTACCATCGTTTGCATTAAAAAAAGACGAAGCTTAGGTTTTGTGATTGTACGAGTAGCTGTAGGGGCTACAAAGTTTGCATGTCACATATTACGGACAGTTATGGTCTCTTTTTCTCTACGCTTTTGCTTAAAAATCAACTAAGATACAAATCAATTATATATTTATCGGTTTTTATTGTATTACACTCATCACTGAAAGAGGGTTCTATATGAAACCGCTTCCGACATTCGTAAATATTCCTGAGAGGAGATACTATAGTGCGTCTTTTAATAGCTATTGGACTATTTTTCAGAATGCCAAAGACTGATGTAGAGAATTTAAACTTGGAATCATTGTGCTCAGAGTCGTTTCATGCGAACCGCATTTTATGTTCCGCTTAAAGCCTTTGTCTACAAATTTCTTCACTGACTTCTTTTTAAAACTTTATTTGTTTTGCGCCCTTTGTTTTCTAGATTTAAATTGATCAAATTGCGTATATGTTGTTTACATATAGTCTACGGAAATGCACTAAAGCTTGGAAAAATTATTAAAAATTTTGATAAGAACGAAAAGAATTAGTTTGTGCCTTTAACTTGCTAGTCCCATAATTAATACTCAAGTTTTCCACATTTACTTTGCGAAACACTACTCTTTACATACATAGATAGTTACAAGTGACCAAATATTATTTTTATCACTTTTTTGAGGTTTTACGCTTATTCGTCATAAGGCTAATAAGGCAGAATGTTTACATTTCTCAAATGAAGACATCTCACCCGTCTACAAAAGGGGTAATCCTAAAATGAATACGATAGACACGGCGACCTGGTAGATTAATATTTCCTTCATAATACCGGTGATATGGACAGTAAAACGCGAAAAGCATAGTG
>NW_024002153.1:0-1610 GCF_014805625.2 Glossina fuscipes | reverse complement strand
GAAAACATACACACATGGATAAACACTTAGGTAGGAAATAATGTAGAAGCACATGTGATCATATGACAATGCATGAACTGTATAAACATACATGAGCTTAGAAATAGGTAGAAAAATGTATAAAAATGTATAAACGACGTTAGGCCATGTAAACATATAGAAGCCCTCAAGCTTTACAATGCGTAAGCACACGCTCAAAATGTATAAGTACATGCGATCATAGAAAAACGCGTAAACTGTGGAAACAATGTATATAATTGTATAAACGCCATGCAAGCATATAGAAACCCTTAAGCTCTACAATGCATAAGCACATGCTCAAAATGTATAAGCACATGCGATCATAGAAAAACGCCTAAACTGTAGAAAGAATGTATATAATTGTATAAACGCCTTTAGGCCATGCAAACATATACGCAGGTATAAACACTTATGCTTAAAAATGTACAGAGATGTAGGATCACACATGCCAAACATATAAACACACATATATAAACATGTATAAAACATGTAAACAGAAAATACACTTACTCTACATAAATGTATGCGAAGTATTGTACACATAGGTTAAGAAACATTAAAGGAAAACAAACCGTATTGGAAACATAGCACTCACACACTTAACGGTGAATAAAACACGCGATTTGGTACCTGGGTGTATGTTGAGTAGACACTTGAACAAGTATAGCAATAAGATAAGCTTAATTTGGCACGTAAGCATTAGCACTAAGTTATGTATAAGTAGTTGCATGCAAGTCGTAGCTAAGGTTGCGTCAAACACGTCGAAGCCAACCTAAACTAAGCATACACATCAGTATAGTACCTCAAGGCATATGTAAACGCATACAGCCTAGAACATGTTGGTAATGGAACAAGCGAGCGAGACTGCAGCTATAAAAGAGCGACTCATCACACAGAATCTTTTAATTGTATCATAGCCGTCTAAGGTAAGTGTACCCGGACAATTTGACAAGTTGACCCTTATGAATAGTTTTTGAGACTTTACGGATAGGAGATGTGCTGGCTTAGCTGTTAGTCGCCATCCCTGAAGGACTTTTAGGACTACTGACTTTACGGATAGGGGATGTGCTGGCTTAGCTATTAGTCGCCATCCCTGAAGGACTTTTAGGACTACTGACTTTACCGATAGGGGATGTGCTGGCTTAGCTGTTAGTCGCCATCCCTGAAGGACTTTTAGGACTACTGACTTTACGGATAGGGGATGTGCTGGCTTAGCTGTTAGTCGCCATCCCTGAAGGACTTTTAGGACCACTGACTTTACGGATAGGGGATGTGCTGGCTTAGCTGTTAGTCGCCATCCCTGAAAGACTGAGGAACAGTTTTTTTTTTATTATTGTACATACGAATAGCCAACCAGAGACAAACCGTGCGTCCAGGAAGTCAAGGCAGTTACGACACGAGCAACGTATCCGTTTTTTTGCAGTAATCCGCGATAGTACAAGTAAAATCTCCAACCACGGATGCATCAAACAGGTCATTAACAATTCAATTGTGTCACAGCCGCCTGAATCCGCGATAGTACAAGTAAAATCTCCAACAACCTGTGCATCAAACCGGTCATTAACAATTCAATTGTGTCGTAGCCGCCT
>NW_024002152.1:0-2882 GCF_014805625.2 Glossina fuscipes | reverse complement strand
AGTTACACAACAGCGCGTGGGTTATTCTTTACCGTCTGGAATAAAAAACTTAAAATTGCTTTACCTTATATTATTTTTATTATTATTAATTTCGCCAGAGAAATAAATTCTGAGACTAAACTCTTAATGGCTCCAGCATCTAAGGCTATCGGCTCTTATCAAAAACTCTACCCCATTTGAAATTCGAACCCACGACCATTGACTAGTCGACATTCCTCGCCTTCGACTGCTCAGACGGATACTATACCTTATAAATCATTATAATATAAGGTTATGTAAAGATTAAAAATTTCTCAGTTGTGGGGAATTTTCTTTATCTTGCGGCTGTGTGCGTTAGCATGTCGGACTATGCATGCATCCAAATTTGTTTTAAAGTGGCGTATGACTTACCCTCTCATTAAATCTTAAACCGGTATATTATCAAAGCGCGTGGGTTTCGCTTATATAAATTTACAAAACCATAAACTTTACTATAATCAATATGCTCCTACCAACATACTGAGATCTGAGGTATGCTGCTTAAATACCGACATCCTACTGAACCTTGCTGTCTTAACGTTCGCCAGGTTAGTGAAGCTATCTGGAGAATAATAAAGCGTTCACTTAAACCTTACTCTGTCCCTAGCTAGACTGTTCGTCTTACAGTCCAACGCCTCTTTAGTCTAATCGCCGCCAATCAGTCTCGATCCTAAACCCACTCACATTTATCTCTTATGCGGATGCTTCCGGATATGTCCTTCCAGCAGGACTACTTCGATCAGAAAGAGAGAAGAAATACTGTTGGCATTTTTTCGAAATTTATCTGTGATGAGAGACCTTGCCACGGCATGATAATCACACTCGAAATCAGCTGATATGTGTTCGAAAGCGATAACACCTACGGGGGGTAATCATGTAAGCAGACGAGAATCGCTAAGAGAATCTAATTACGTAGCCAAGTTTGTTGGCAATTATCGCCAATTATTTCAGTTAATTCAAATCTGATGACAATAAACTTATTGTCGATGGGACGAAATTGGCACAAATCTCCTTTTTAGAGTTATGTTCGTAAAAAACAGCTACGAAAGAAATGTGTAAACAGCTGTCAGAAAATGAATTAGTAATTCAAAAATTTAAAAAAATTAATATAATACATCCATTGTGCTCGCAATTAGATTTGTGAATTGCGAAAAAAAGGAAAGGAAAATTTGGTAGAAGTGAGTACATTTCTTTTTTTCTATTTTATTATTATTATTATTATAATTTTAGACTTATGAAATAAATTCTTAGGCTAAAAAAAAGACATGGAGCACTAGCAGCACAGGCTATCGGCTCTAATATAAATAAATGTACACTACATAATGAGATTAGTAGTATTAATAAAGTAATATATTGAATTGATATTCTGTTCTGAAGCTGATTTTAGAATGTCCACACGTTTAATCGTTCCACTTGCATCACATCTAGCCAAGGAAAAGTTAAGACAGTCGCAGAGAATATGCTTTATAGTGAGAGTTTGTCCACAACTGCAGATTGGGGAGGAAGACTTCTTCAAGATCCACTGGTGATTTTCAATTGTATGACCAAGGCGAATTCTCGAAAATGTTTGGATGTTGGTTTTCTCAACATTTGTTGGATATAAAGGTGGAGTCAATTGAGGGTTAATGGAAGAGTAGTGTTGATGATGGTATTGTAAATTTTCTTCAACAATTTCCTCTTTAACTTTTCTTCTTTTCCATGACATCATCCATAATTAAGGAACAGAAGCAGCATACTTTGCCGCTCGATCAGCCTGCTCATTTCCCAATAAACCAATGTGACTTGGTACCCATAACATTTTAATTTTTCGGGTGTAATAATTACATTCCTTAATTTGTTGATGGTGCTCCATCTTGAAGTCGAAGGATCCCGAATACCTTGTAATACAGACAAACTGTCAGTAACAATGATGGTTGTGAGTTTGTTTTTATGGGCAGGTTCGCAGCGTGAAGGATAGTTCTGGCTTCTGTTCTCAAAGTTGAAGTACTTTCGTGAAATATGTGATTGAGAAGAACCCGTCCTGTAGCATCTACCAGCTTCTATTATAATATTATTTATGGGCGTCGTCCGAAAAGCGTAGCAACTTGCTCTGACGGCTTGGTGATAGACCGTTTTAAGGATGTTGATATTAGATTTGCAGCTATTGCCGTAAATTATCCAAGCATAGTTAATCTTGCTTAACACAAGCAAGTAAGATAAGCAATAGTGTTAATATGCGCATGTCTTCTCCAACCAGTGTACTGTATGAAATTCAGCCTTGTTTTCGACAAATGTGCATTTTTTTTTGATTTTTGTATGGAAATTTTAACCCCTAACGAGTTTGCCCATGTGGAGATCTCTCGTGCGATAGATTCGAGGATATGTATACATCGTCCGCGTAGAGACAATGTCCCACTCTTGGCACACGGCAAAGAATTTTGCTAATTTCGTTGAAGGCGATCTGGAAAAGCATGACAGAGTGGAGATCCTTGATGAGAGGAGATGCCATTCATTAGCGGAATGGACTCAGAGAGATGATTGTTGATGCGACATGAATTATTTGATATAGCTGAAAAATTTGGGTCCAACATTCAATGATTTCAAGAGTCTTAAAATAATATGAAGACCAACTCTGTCAAATGCTTTTTCGAAATCAATTGAGAGAATTGTTACATGATTTCGATCGAAAATTGCTTTGCTTGTGAAATAATCAATATGTAACAAAGCGTCGATGCACCCTCTACCCCGCTTGAAACCAACTTGTTGCTTTGTTATCAGGTTCTTGGAGTCAAGGAAGAAAGATAATCTAGATGCCATAATATTTTCCAATACCTTTGAGAGGCAAGATAAAAAACAGATTGGGCGATAATCCGATGCGATGGAGA
>NW_024002151.1:0-4642 GCF_014805625.2 Glossina fuscipes | reverse complement strand
AATTTGCCATTAGAAATTCACTAAAACTTGAAATTTTAATTAAATTACATTCACATAGACGAGTCCACTTGTGTTCAGTGTAGTGCGTGTTTTCTATTCGTCTGCGTTTTTTCAATTGTTTCGGTGTTTTCGGTGTTTTTGTGTATTTAACTTCTGTCTTTTCAGTGTTATTGCTAAAACTGGTTAACGCGGATATCGCGTATGTGCTTTTGTTTCGTCTATATATAATAAAAAATAGAAAACAAAAAAACAAAATAAAAAAAAAAAAATTGAAAACATTTGACACTTTTCTTTAGTAGTTCCCAACCTTCTTGCACAGTTCCCAAACCTTTTCAAGTGAGTGGTTATTTCAAAAATAATAATAAATAGACAACAATAAGGCATAATGGCCCCGGGGCCGCCAGAGAAAAACCTGAATAGATTTTATCTATTAAGTGATACATCCCCCCAAAGAAAAAAAAGTAAAAAATCAGATTTTCCGGTGTTGCCGATCAGCGATATAATCCCTATTGATAAAAAATATATTGTTATTTCTTCAACCGATGCTCGAATAACAATTTCCCAAATTAGCCCTTTTGCTATAAAGCTCTAGATAGCATTACAACATACATCGACTCGATCTCGATTCTACGCGATGGGAATTTACTGGTCCTCGCTGGGAACCCGCGCGCAACCGAAAAACTAATAAAGGCCAATTCTTTAGCTAATCTATGTGCTATTTCAGCTAAACTACATGAGAAACTTAACTCGGTTCGAGGCGTGATTTATGCCCCTTGCTTAAAGCATGTGCCGGAAGATGAAATTGTTCGCGAAATGGGCATTCAAGGAGTGACTGAAGCATATAAATTAACCAAACTGAATGATGACGGAAAAACACGCTCTCCTACAGGAAGGATTATTTTAACTTTTGATCGCTATCGATTACCGCGAACAGTTGATGTGGCGTGGTATAAATGTAAAGTAGAACTATACATCTCAAATCCTATGAGGTGTAAAAATTGCCAACGCCTGGGTCATACGGCAAAAAGATGCACTAATGCTGCATCTTGTGCTAACTGTGGTCATCCTCCACATACTGAAAGCTGTACCCGTAGTTTCTGCATAAATTGCAATGATCAACACTCAGCGTTAGACAAACAATGCCCACGTTTTGTACAGATGCGTGAAATATTAAAAATCAAAACAGAAAATTACTGTAGCATGGGCGAAGCGCGACGCACATACCGGGAAAGAAATCCATCTGTAGCCCATGGAATTGGCAAAAGTAATACCTATGCTGTTGTTGCCTCGCAAATCGAGCCTAGTAAGACTTTAACTGCAACTGCTTCCAATGAAAAACCTGTTCCACCATTAACCAAAAATTATATTGCGAAACCAGTTACATCACTTGCCAAAGATAATATTGAAAAAACCAAAGCAACTGCAAATATTGAAAAAATCCAAACAACAACATATATGCTAAAATCTAATATATCAAATTCGCCAGAATCTCCAGCTCTCAACTTTACTCAACATATCACAAGTGGTAATGAATCCATTCTTTCATCCATTAATCAACCTTCGAAAACCAAAGCAACTGCAAATATTGAAAAAATTAAAACAACAACACATTTGCTAAAATCTAATATACTAAATTCTCCAGAATCTCCAGCTCTCAACTTTACTCAACAAATCACAAGTGTTAATGAATCCATTCTTTCATCCCTCAATCAACCTTCAATTTCAAATTATTCACGTGCGCCAACCCGTTGCGCTTCAAATGTACCAAATCACCTAAATACAGATTATTCTGCTGGTAAGAATAAATCATTCACGAAAAATTTCTATAGTGACCTTCTCGACGGAGACGCTGACATGTCAACTTAACCCTCCCTCCACTATGCTTACATGTCATTACAATTAAATAAAGTTTTTAAAATTCTACAATGGAACATTAAGGGACTTATTAATAATTTTGATGAACTCCGTACACTCATAAATGATTTTAATCCAACCTTTTTATCGCTTCAAGAAACCCATTGTAGAAGCTCTTTTAATCCTATTCCACCCAAATCATATACTGGATACTTCACAAATGCTGATCAAAATTCATATTCCAAACAAGGCGTAGGTGTTTTTATAAAATCAAGTATGCCTCACAAACCCATAAATTTAAGCTCAAATATACAAGCCGTAGCGATACAAATAATGTTAAATATAAAATTTACAGTGCTTTCGCTCTATATTCCACCTTCGCAATCGTTTTCTCAGCAAGAACTCTACAGTTTATTCTCCGTACTTTCTCCCCCCCATTAATTATATGCGGCGATTTCAACAGCTGGAATACCATCTGGGGCTCAACAGTGAACAACACTCGCGGTACTGTTTTAGAAAAGGCCTTTTTTCAAAGCAACCTTTGCGTTTTAAATGGTGGAAAACCAACGCACTTCTCAACTCATCATACTT
Source organism: Glossina fuscipes (assembly GCF_014805625.2). Lineage (NCBI taxonomy): Eukaryota > Metazoa > Arthropoda > Insecta > Diptera > Glossinidae > Glossina > Glossina fuscipes. The sequence continues at coordinate 2,197 of NW_024002151.1, read as the reverse complement.
TTTCGCATATTGATTTAACATGTTGCTCCCCATCACTTCTTCCTTTGGTGTCCTGGTCTATTTCTGATGATCTACATAATAGTGATCACTTTCCAATCATAATCGATCTCAAACTTTCAACGTCCTCTGCTACTCCAGCAAAACAGGCCAAATTTCTCCTAGATAAAGCGGATTGGATCAATTACTCCAAACAGGTGGAGTCATTTTTGAATTCAAAGCCATTTAACGGAAACTGCAACCATGATGCTGCTATTATGTCTAAAGCGATTCGCACGGCTGCTCATCTTTCTATTCCTCAATCCAACACCTCTTTTAAACGAGCTAGGGTTCCATGGTGGAACAACACGCTTTCGTTTTTGAGGAAAAATAAAATGGATCTATGGCACCGCTTTAAGAGACGTCCTGATCAGAATCACTTGTTATTATACAAAAAGGCCAATGCTCTATTCAGGAAGGAATTACGGAAATCAAAGGCACTTAGTTTCGAACTTTTCTCGAGACGAATTCACAGAAATACATCAATGAAAGTTGTCTGGAACAAAATCAACAGACTTCATGGGACTTCAAACCTGAACCAAATTTCTGCCATCTGCACTCCCAATGGAACTTTAACTGACGCAGATGAGATTTCTAATTACTTTGGAAAAGTGTGGTGCGAATACTCCTCTGACAGCAACTTCTCCAGTGCTTTCATTGAAAATAAAAGGACTCCAATATCTCCTTCAAATAATATCGATAGATGTGCCATGTTCCTGGAAAATAGCGTATCTACCTCAGAACTTGGAAGTTGTCTCTCCAATTTGAAGGGGAAGACACCTGGTCTAGACCGCATCTCATACCAAATGATCAGTGCTATGTCTAAGTCTAGTAAAAAGAAATTACTGGACGTATATAATACGGTATTTATGACTGGCCATATACCCTACATGTGGAAAATGGCAACAGTTGTTCCAATTCCAAAGTCAAAAAATGTCTCCATCGCATCTGATTATCGCTCAATTTCTCTTTTATCTTGCCTCTCTGAGGTTTTAGAGAAGATTATGGCATCTAGATTATCTTGGTTTCGTGAATCCAAGAACCTGATAACAAAACAACAAGTTGGTTTCAAGCGGGGTAGAGGATGCATCGACGCTCTGTTACATATTGATTATTTCACAAGCAAAGCAATTTCCGAACGAAATCACGTAACAATTCTCTCAATTGATTTCGAAAAAGCATTTGACAGAGTTGGTCTTCATGTTATCTTAAGACTCTTGAAATCATGGAATGTTGGACCCAAATTCTTCAACTACATCAAATCATTCATGTCGCATCGGCGGTTCAAAGTTAGAATCAACAATCATCTTTCTGATTCCTTTCCGGTAAAGAATGGCATTCCGCAAGGATCTCCTCTCTCTGTCACGCTTTTCCAGATCGCTTTCAACGAAATTAGCGAAATTCTTTGCCGTGTACCAAGAGTGGAACATTGTCTCTACGCGGACGATGTATACATTTTTACAAAAGAAAAAGACAACACGAGAGCAATCAACATCCTCGAATCTATTGCATGTGAGATCTCCACATGGGCAAACTCGTCAGGAGCTATAATCTCTACACAAAAATCAAAAAAAATGCACATTTGTCGAAAACAAATGTGCGATGCAGGAAACCTACTGATGCATATTAACGGCTTACCAGTACTAAATGTGCAGACGCTCCATGTTCTCGGGCTCACGTTTTCAAACAATTATCGTTGGAAAGCACACTGCCTTCGTTTAAAAAACTCCCTTTTAACAAGGGTAAATTTCATTCAGTACGTTGCTTGGAGAAGCCATGCGCATATTAACACTATCGCTTATCTTACCAAAATGCTTGTGTTAAGCAAGATTGACTATGCTTTGATAATTTATGGCAATAGCTGCAAATCTAATATCAACATCCTTAAACCGGTCTATCACCAAGCCGTTAGAGCAAGTTGTTATGCTTTTCGGACGACGCCCATAAATAATATTATAATTGAAACTGGTCTCCCAACCTTAGAAAATAGACTGTATGAGTGAAAAGCTAAAATAGTCCCTAAGCTTCTTAATTCAAACAAATCCATTCTCGGTGATGACGTAAGAAAGATTATTATTGCGAAGAAAATTCCAAAGTCACCATCTGCAATTGACCATTGTTTGCGCATCGCAAAGGAATTGAACATTCCCTTAAAAATTTC
>NW_024002150.1:0-3761 GCF_014805625.2 Glossina fuscipes | reverse complement strand
TATTAATTTAATTATTAATTTAATTAAAGTATTATCGATCACTTTCAGTGTAACTTTTTGCGCAGTAATTTGTTTATATTCTAAAACAGCTTGATGGCTTCATCCAAAGCGGTAGCTTTACGATCCCTAAATGAATATCTGACATGCAAATTCCATTCTTGACGCGTCATTAAGGGTTCCTGCTTAGTCCACTTGTCGATGACGACTCCACTATCTTCTATAGTATATAATAATTCCGCGGCTTTGCTGGCTTTTTTATAGAAATTCTAATCATCGAGACATGAGAGTACACGACCAGGGAATGTCCCCATACAGTGTCCCATACAGTAATTAAATGGTTTCATGTTTGGTACTTGACACCGTTTTGTTGAAACGAAATATCGTTCACACCACAAATTTGGATAAAAGAAATAAGATTATCATAGCTCGATATCTTGCACAAGCGTTCTTTCTTAAGAAGCAAATATTTTATTGACTGAGTATTTTGTTGATTGAGTATTTTATTGACTCATACAAATTAAAAAACGTTGATTCGTTGCCTCTTTGCTTCCTTATGAAAATAGGTTGCTTCTGTTATCATTACCGTCACTTGAGAAACGTAGATTTATTCTTGATGTCTCCTTCTTATTTAAGTCGATAGTAATGGTACTATCGATTCGTCCACATTACTTAGTGAGATAAGCTCTTTAACTCGTTGAAAGTTGTTTGCAGAAACCTAAACAGTCATTATCACATTTAATCCCAATATCAGATTCTTTTACCCTTAATCTTAATATCTCATTATTATTCGAAAATGAATTGGTATTGATTACTGTATAGGTTGCCAAGTTTTTGCAGGTTTGCAATGGTTTACGCGTTCACTTGCAATTTGGTTCTGTACTGGTTGTGGTGTGTCTCTGTGGTCGCTGCCCACTTGCTTTTTTTTTCCTTCTTATTTATTTATACGTGAATTATTATTTAATAATTATTGTTATGATTTTTTTTTCTTGTTTCTCCTTATATATTTTATGTTATAGTTTGATATTAAGTTTGATAAGATTCACTTCTAAGAGTCAACTGATTTCAACTGTTAATTTATTTTAATTGAGCGTCATGGGTAAGTAAATAGAGTAAACAAATAAATCGCTTGCATGTTGGGTGGTTTATAGAAGTTAGTTTCTATACTCTACACTACTTGTGGTAAGTTAGTGAGGACGTACGTAACACGCACAAAGGCTTAAGATAGATCCACTTTGTATTGAGAAAATGAGTCTGTCTGTTTGTCTGCTTGTAATGTTAACTTGTGTTCAAGCTACCGGTCGAAATTTCTGAGACATATTGAAGAAATTTGGTACACTGCCATTTTTTAATTCAAGGACGAACCATACCGAAATGAGTCCATTTTTCCGGCCATAATTTTGTAACTTTCAAAGTTTTTCCACCAAACTCGCGGTGTAACAATATTTCGACATTCTAAATTGGTATGAAAAGTTTGACTCGGATGGGGAAATTTTTTGAACCGCCTCTAATATAATCGTTCCTACGGAAATGAAATTTTTATATGGTGAAAAGAATTAGTTTGCAATATTTCATGGTAAAATTGGTTCGTAATTGTAAATTGACAAAGAAATAAATCTTACCGAATTCGGATCACCTAAGTCTTTTTTTTGAATAAGACCGCATATAAGACTCTTAGGAAATGTAAGAACTTATATGCCATATGACTAATTGTTAATGCTTTATGATCAAAATTTGTTTGTTGTAAATTAAGTTTGCTAAATTATGATCACGTCATACGATGTTGTGGGCATCTTCCAATATGCGGGTAAGATGAGAACGAGTGATTATTTGTAGCGGGCAAAGTGGTGTAGGGTATTGATAGAAAAAAAGTCCTGAATTAACTAGAAAAATGAGTTAAGATCGAAGAGACGAAACGAGGGTTATAATCTGATAAACTTGTTCATTTCATTCGTGAGCATACTGAGCCTTTCAGCATTGGTTTTTGTTTTGATATTGTAGCAAGATTTCGACGGTGTCATTAAACCGTTACCTCTCGTCGGTAAAAAGTGGTTTGGTTGCGATTTCACCTTCGGTGTAATAACTAATCACCTGCTGTCGTCTGCACATATAGTTTTGACCCTTGAATCTACTGCCAAAGTTTATTTTAGTATTATTTTTTTTTTTGGATAGCACTTCGAAATTATTGCCGTAAAAATTGTTTTATTTAATAATTCTTACCCATCATATGCTACCTTTTTTCTAGGATATATTACCATTTGTTTCATTCAAGAAAATGGTTAATTAGAAGATTCTGCATTTTTGTAATCGGTATAAACATCTTCCATTTTGTATCGTCTAAAAAAACTATTCTATCAATTCGTATTAGGAAAATTTGCAAAGGGTGCACTCAAGGAAATTGCAAAATTCAGAACATCGTATGGAGAGATTAGGCTACCATCAATATGTTCATGATTTAAAGACCAAAAAAGATTCACAGGCCAAATGGGATTAAGTAGAACTAATACGCTAGTGTTATCAAATGAAATTAACACGTAACTAGCCTAACTACCTAATTTTAGCTAATTAGAACTAAGCAATACAGACTCAGTTATGAACAATTTAATTCTTTTCGCGTTCTTTCCAAAAATCATAATAATGTTTAGCATCCACCTTCGATGTCGCGACTGAACAGTATTATCAAAGAGCGTCTTTTTCGTAAACTTTATTTTATCAAAGAATTGGGTCTCAATGTTTGCTTGTTTTAGCCGATCCAACTTCATTCTATACAGATTTGGCTTTGCACTTGTAGGTTTTTGGCGTGCATCTATTGGGTGCTTGCAAACATTTTGATCGTTTTCACTTGAAAAAGGCGTTTATTGAGGAACGTTGGGACAATATGTATTAATCAAAGTATTTCATATTATTTTTAACAACTTTTGCCCATCTTTCTGGCAGCATGGAGAAACCGGGTCGAAAGAACAGTATTGGCAAAACTTCCCATTCTAGCTGCAACAGGGTAACCTTCCAAACTCCTGCAACGTGTGGCCGAGAGGCAAGAGGATGGCTTTGCGTCTGTTAACCGTTATTGCTGGATTTTTTGCATAAATGCATCGTTCAATTTGTTTAATTGACGACTGTAGACATCTGCAGTAACATTCATTCATTCGGGATTAGAGAGTCGTAATGCACTACACCTCGTTGTACTCATGAACATTTCGCTTCGGTATCGAGATGGCTGACTATCCTGGAGTAAACCTTAATTTTTTGCACTTGGGATTATCGTAGTAGATCCACTTTTCATTGCTAGTCATATTACGCCACAGAAAACTCTTTTCGTTTTGCATGGAGAGCAACGAAATCTCGATGTTGGAGCGGTTTCGAAATTGCTTTTTCGGTCATTTCGGGTGGTAGCTATTTTTACTCCATTTGGCTTTTCTCCATCGCATGTAAACGTCTAGAAACAGTTGATTCGTCAAATGCTGAGTTGTTCAAAAGTTGTTTGAGAATTTGGTGAATTTTTGTCCCATAAATCTTGCAATTCAATGTCTTCGAACTTTTCTGATCCTGTAGATATTCTGTGTCAAAATAATCATTTTTACGCCGTTGGAACCAAACCGACAATTGGGATCTTATGGATCAGCATCGCCATAAGCTTCTAAAGAAGTTTGATGAGCTTCGGCAGCAGATTTCTTCAAATCAAACAACGAAAGTAATAAATGTCGAAAATGCAATTAATTCGATTATTTTATACAAAATTTATTTGTAATGCACCTAAAAATTCT
>NW_024002149.1:0-5970 GCF_014805625.2 Glossina fuscipes | reverse complement strand
GAAAAACAAGGAATTAAGGCGAAACATTAATTAAGAATTAATTTTAAAGTAAGTTTGTGCGGTGTCAACGATTTCAAAGAATTTTTTACTTTGGTTTTTTTATTCTTTGTTTTGTTTGAACGTAACTTCCGACAAAGCGAATGTAACGCCATTGCTATGCAGTTTGTTCTATTTTTATATTTGTGTTTTTCGTTTACCTTTTCTTTCCTTTTCTTCTTTTTTTTAAGCTTACTTTGTTATGTACGAGTGAAAATAAATTTTATGATTTTGGAATATAACTTAAATAGGGCGACATGTAGCATGTGTTATGTGTTGTCTTAAATTGTTATTTTCATAAATTGTAAACAAAGTACATAGAGGGACGAAGTATCGAATTTATATTTTCTAGTAAATCAAAAATTCTATCAATGCATTTTCTTACGTATAGAGTAGGTCGGCTTGTGTACAAAAAGAAATGGGAAAGAAGGAGAAGAGGGACAATAAAAAATCGAGCTAACGACGCAAGTCATCTTACGTTTTCGTTTTTCGGCTGGTCTGGTTACACCGGCTGTTAACTACACTCTCTCACACATACCAAAATAAGCGAAAGCAAAAGAGCGCCCGGTTGGCAGTAGTATTAATTGTTCAGAATTTCATTTGTAAGCGAAAACAGCCGTAAAGTAAAAATAACATATTTACCGTCCAAATTTTTGCAGAAATTTTTCATTATAACGTGTCAACCAAGGTATATATATTAGACACAATGCTTCCAAATATTTTATACAATTGACGGAGAAAAAACAGCCAGATAGTTGCTTAGGTAGGCAGGAGGGCTTTGCGACATGCTTCCAATCTCCTTGCACGTGTAAAGCAAATAATTTAAATACCCAAAATAAAATATGTAATAAATATATAAATAATACACACAAATAAATATTTATAAGATTCAAAATTTGTTAAAATCAACTTTTCCTTGGCTAGAAGTATTGCATTTGGAACGATTAACCCTTTGAACATTCTACAATCAGCTTCAGAACAGAATATCAATTCAATATTTTACTTTATTAATACTACTAAGCTTATTATCTAATATCCGTTTATTTAAATTAGAGCCGATAGCCTGTGTTGCTAGTGCTCAATGTCTTTTTTTTTAGTCTAAGAATTCAATTCATTAGTCTAAAATTAAAATAATACTAATAATAATAATAAAATAAAGAATTGAAATGATTTTGTTTTAGATCAAATTAGAATAGAAGCAAAAAGAAACTGGGATCTGGCGAAAGAAGAAATCAACTTTTTTCTTTTTCAAGTTCAGTACCATGGCGTTGAACTACGTATCTTCCTCGATTTTCTCCTTTAAGAATTTAGGTGTGTCCCTTAACAATTGCTCCCATAAAAATTGTTGGGCGTCCTCTTGAAAGAGTCTTTCATCATCCATTTGCTTCTGGAATAAACCGCGTTTTTCAAGTGGTGTCTTACTTTCTTTTGCCAGCTGCACTTAAAAAAAAGGCAAGAAATATTAAACTTTTTAATTAATATTGCTTTTCTTAGCTGTCCTCGGTATGCCGTCCTTAGACGGTACATCTATTACACTGGGACTGCTGAACACATCACTATGAATTAAAAACAAACAGAAAATTGCACATTAAAAATTTACCCAACGCGCTATTCTACCGCTCTCTGGAAGTGCATCAAGAATACTAACAAATTTTTATGTTTCAATGCACATTCACCATTTACGTTTGCGGATTATTTCACCTATAATTAGCTAACCTATAAACAATAGTGATTTAAGCAAAGCTTGACAACTGTTCTCACTGAACTATAGCGCAAAAAACTGGTTAAAGCAAAGTGAGACGACACATAACATTGTCAATAAACTTGCATTTAAGGCCCTTTTTGGCCTTTACATTTAATCCTCGTTTTAATCGTAATCGTGGCCACCAGATAAGTAATCCATGTATGTAGTTTGTTAGGAGAATCCTTATGATCACAGCGATGTCGAACTAAACGCTCACGACCACGGAAAGGCGTAGATCTATTGTTTTAGGAAATAACGCAAATGTCAGTTTTGTCATTTCAAAAAATATATTAAAAGCTACCTTACCCATACCCTTCAGCGAGATGTGTTTATTCAGGGGGTGTCGATTCACGAAGCGCCCATTTCTCAACCAATTGGCGAATATCCTTAATGGCTCGTTGGTTTGTGTGTTAACTTATAAAAGGAAAGATGGCTTATTTGTTTTGAATTTTGACAACCAAAACAAATTAAAAAAACGTTTTTTGTTTTTTCATTTACACATGAAGACACAAGACATCCCTTGCTTCGACAAGTAGTATGCCAATGGCAACGACGTACAAAAATTGTCGAAAAGCATTCTATGGTTCCACATTCTTTGTATCATTCTGGGCAATCGTAAGACAAGATTATTTATGAGCTAGTTTATTTCCTTTATGTTCTATCCCATGAGGCTACATAAACCAATTAGCTTGTAGAACCACTTGCGGGGCTTATTTGGCAAATATTGTTTCACGAAATGATTTATTTCTGTTGAACACAGTCTGACAGTTGACAGTCTATTGACAGGTGACGAGCTTTGGAAGTAGCCCATTACAAGTCTTATTTTGTCTAAGCCTTCGTGATTTCAGTGATGTCTCGGTAGATATTCTTCATAATATATGTATAAGAGCGTCCACTCGCAATTAGTTGCTAAAAACTATTTACCAACATTTTAATTATTAAAATAACAATTACAAAAACAACTTAGAAAAGACTCGAAAAATATAAAAATAGTAATAAATGTTTAGCAAAATAGCTTGCACGTTTAGTGATCAGTAAGACCGATTTTGCATACTGATATATTTCTAAATCAGAGAAAAAATGCGTTTTGTAGAAAAATATAAATGTTATTCGTTGATCGTATCTTGTTTCCCTCCCGTAAATAATTTTTTCTATATGTCTTTATAACTTTTTATACAAATAATCGTAATTCGAAAGACCTGCCGAAATGAAATTGTACGTAGATAGAGCGCCAACAATCGAAATGGTTACAGATAAAGAATTACTCTGCCGAAGACTATAGTTGTATTCGGAAACGATGAAATAGGTTTGGTAAAATTAAATAAACACACTATGCAAAAGCTTCTACACGAAGAGATATGATGTAGATCTACATCTATCTATATTTAAGGATTATATATATTTTGCTTAAACAATTTAAGATTATTTTAACCAATCTTTGGAAGCAGACTTATTATTTGAACACTAATCAGTAATGGACAAAAAATGGTTAAAAACAAAAAAGAAAAAGTCATAAATATTTTATAAAAAAATCTCTTTGGCGTCCATTTTGCTAACAGCGTATTTAGTCAATTTGAGAAACAATGGGTTAAGCAAGGAAGTGCAATGAAGTGCACTCAAGCAAGGAGTAAATAAAAATTAAAAAAAGCAAATGTGTTCGTACACATTACTAAACTACAGGAACAAATTTACATATATATTAAATGTGTTTAGTAATGGCTTTTTTATAAAGAGAATTTGGTTTAAGGAAAAGAGGTTTTTAGCAATTGTTTTGAATGAAAGGAAAAGTATTAGGATTATATATATATATATATATATATATTTTGGCGAAAAAATTAGGCATCTTTTTGGTAATAAAAAATAAATGCAAATAAAAACAATTTTTTATTAAGCTTTCATTTAAGTGAATTAAAATTGGAACGCAATTTTTATTCTGGTCACCTTTATGTGACGACACATAGGAGCATGGGGAGTTTAAGATTTTAATGTGCATTATCTCGGTTTTTTATAAATACTGATTTCATACATATTTTAATCTATTACAATTCGCGTTCTGCTATCCAAGTCCCCTTATATCATACACACATTGATGGGATTGTTAAGAAAAAATTAATCTTCCACGTGGCGAGGTCCGCCGAAAGTTACTTCAGAATTAATACACGTTGCTCGTCGTGTTCTTCTCTCCGGACTGTTTTATTTGACGCCCACATCAAAGGCATTGTTAAGAAACAGATAATCGTCCATTTTATGGCGGCCGTCAGGATCAATGTCTAAACAATATGAGTGCACAATATTACACTGTCGTCGTAATTAAAGGCGTGTGCAAAATTATAGCAAAACCTCACGTTTTAAAGTCCTCGAGATATTGACCAACATCCTAACGTTTGATCTTTTTTGTTGAGGCCGATACTTTGAATATAGCCAAAAATTTTCTTCTTTCACTTTCTATTCTGGTGTGCACAAAATTTCAACAAGATCAGACATTTACAAACGCCCGATATGTCGATTGTAAATTGAAAGAGCAAAAAAGCAGATTAAATAAAAACGCTGTAATTTATAATATAAATATGTCGGGTGGATGGGCCTACTTTCTGCATTGGTCTAACGTGGCAAAAAAAACGAGGTATTTAGCTGCTATCTTAGTGTAGTCCGCTGAGATATGCCTCGGAATGACGAACGCGGCTTTAAAACATTCTTTAAATGCACGGTTTTGATCTTAAATGCGTCTTTATCACATGTCAAAGTAAGTGTTGAAATCCGATGAACTCATGAGAGTCACCGACAATTAAGCTAACAAAATCCGTAATTCTCTCCGCATGGAAGAGTTGCCATTAAAACTATGCTTTGGCAAAAATGTATAATTTTTGGCGATTTATCTCGAAAATAAACAACAAATTGTGTTAAGGTGTTTAGTAGTTAATAGTCTCACTATGTGTAAAAACTATAACTTGCTCCCTTTCGGCGATATTGGTTTAAAATCGGGTTCACATATATCTCTAGGCATATTTGATTGTTGTAACATAACAGATCTGTTCTTTACCACCCAACCTACTCCACTAAAACAAAGATTTTATATTACTTTATATACGAAAATCGCTTCTGTAATATACATCTTCTGTAACACTAAATCTATATTATTTTAAATATGTTTGTCAGCTTTAGCTCGATGATTGGATCGGTGCCCCAACAATATCGTTCTTTCGACACCGTATCGCAATGTTGTCAGAAAAACTTTTAGAAAATGATTGGGAAGTGTTTTCATTAATGTATTTTTACGGAAATCTCAAATCTAGTTTATTCCAGCTAATTGACCTTCCCAGAATAGAAATTTCCGAGAGAGGAAAAAACCAAGTGCAAATTCGTGGCAAGTCATACAGCTGCCGACCGGCGAAAAAGGTTAAAGAAAAGGGGATTAAAAATAAATCCACGAACAATAGTAATATGCTTGTAAAAATGTACATAAGCAGAATATTTGAGGAAGGCACGGTTAGTCAAAAAAGAAGATTTGAATCTAAAAAGAAAGTTTAATTTAAGAATGCTGTCAAGCTAAGTAAATTGTAAATAATCCTACCCTTGAAGAAATTGATTGTAAATCACTCGATCTAGCGATACGAATCGTAACAAGAAGAGCAAATTTCGTAACAGTTTAATGTAACAACTTTTTTCAATAAACGTCTTCTTTAAGAGAAAAACCATCAGAATCGATGCAAACATCTATTATATGTATTGTTACGAACATCCTACATATTAAGATTTCATTTTTCATGAAAACTAAATGATTTTCCCAGAAACAAAATTCTAAAGAAAGGGAGAAAAATAAGTGCATGGCGAAAAGTTTAACAACAAGAAGAATTGAACATTTCCAATTATATCTGAGGCAACAAGTGGAAGAAAAGAGATGAAGTTACTAAGTTTATGATTTTATCCGCGCAATCAGTGAAAGGAGTGAGATCAAACTGAGTGACAAATGGGAAAATTTTGACATCTTTTTTTCTCCATAAAGATTAAAAAACGGATAAAATACATGAATTAAAATATAAAAAATACGTTTTATAACTTATAAGAGCCATCACTTTGAAAATCGTATAGATACTTGCAAGTACTCCAAGTTGCAGAAGTATACTTTTATTATTGTGAAATCCCCTAAAGTGCATTGAGAATTGTTATAAATTTCCAGAAGCAAAGGTCAA
>NW_024002148.1:0-2598 GCF_014805625.2 Glossina fuscipes | reverse complement strand
ACAGATCCACGCCGGAGCGACAGAACTGCGATAACAGTTTGGCGAACACCCCTTACTATTGCCGCCCTGCCCAACAGATCCACGCCGGAGCGACAGAACTGCGATAACAGTTTGGCGAGCCCCCCTTACTATTGCCGCCCTGCCCAACAGATCCACGCCGGAGCGACAGAACTGCGATAACAGTTTGGCGAGCCCCGCTTACTATTGCCGCCCTGCCCAACAGATCCACGCCGGAGCGACAGAACTGCGATAACAGTTTGGCGATCCCCCCTTATACTGTTGGTACCTACTATTATCATTATTGCTTTTTTTATATTTTTTTTTTTTTTGTGTAAGCATTACCCAATACAATTACAGCAAAAGGAAATCTGGCGGATTCTCCCGTTCCTTCCATGACATCCAACGAAATAAAATTGACTTGATGCCAAGCATCACTTCGTGTAGCGAAGCCGTCTTACATTAAAGCAACTAACTGAATCTATCACGCGACGAAATAGATTTATTTGTAACACAAGTTAAATTCGTCTTGACTCTGCGCTATTATCGTTATGTATATATTTCGCGTTGAAAAAAAAACAATTTATTCGGAGAGGACCATTCAAAAAAAACTGTTTACTTTAAAAATTATTTTAATTGATTCTCGGCTGGGTTGTTCGTCAAAATAGGACAATTGGAGAGCGCATCGTATGCCTCCCCTTTTTTTTTTTTTTTTTTCCGTAGCATTTGTTACATTCACTGTATATCAGTCCTTGCTAGGTTTCCCAACCTTATATGGCCCTAGACATTTGATTTAATACCGAAGAAATGTCCCATTCCGTCATCACTACCTTTGAAGCCACTTCTCTGTTACACTGCTACTAATTGCGCAATTGTCTAGCGCGGGTGTCCACCGCTCGAGTATAACAAGAAAACTTATGCGATTTGCTTTATCCAAAGCGGGACTTGCTTGGCTTTGCTTTGCTTCTAAGCAAAATCTGAAGAAAAATTGATCATTCTCCTTGGTGGTGACTGTCTACATGAATGCCTGTTATCAATATAAATCCAACCCTTCCCTTTATTTGCGAGTCCCTACTACTAAGCATATGGTCTTAATTCTAGATTCTTTGTAAATATTTATGGAATTAAAGACTTCCTTATCAGACAAACTTAGCAGGTTCGGTTGTTAAAAGGAGGACAGACACATAGCTTTGAAAGGCGTTGGCATTTCCATTCCAAGTTGTAATTTGGAAATCTTAAGGGGATCATAAAAAGGTAGACCATAACCTGGATGTTTGTACACATTGAAGTATCTCGCAGCTAAGGAGCTGTACATATATGTAGATATGTGTTGAAATTGGTTTACATTGGGGATGACAAAAATTGAAATAAAAAATTAGAACCGAAAATTGAAATGAAAATTAGAATCAAAAATTGAAATAAAAAAGGTTCGGATCACCAATTGAAGTAGAAATTCAGAATAATAAAAAAAAATGAAATAAAAAAAATTTTAGAATCAACAATTGAAGTAAAAAGATTAGAATCAAAAATTGAAGTCAAAAAAAATAGAATCAAAAACTGAAATAAATAAAAATCAGAATCAGACATTGATATCAAACTTTCACTGAATTGGTCCTGGATGTGAATACATTTTTGCAAATGATCACAGTCGCACCGCCGCCAATAATCCATAAATATTTTCCATAAGTTTCTGATGGTTGATGCGTTGTGAGGTTTTCGTAACCATATTTACGTTGCACATTCTTAGGATTTCTATTTACATTAATTTAACCCCCTTTTTTTTTTTCTCTTTTTTTTTTCAACTTATTATATTATCCCTACAAGAACACTATGGTTTGTACTGGGAGGGACGCTAACCCGCGAGCTAAACAGGTGACTATTTTCTTATGCTTCAAACGTAGATCGCGTAGATGTATGTATGGGCATGCAAAAATTGTATCATCACAAAGGTATTACATTTTGGCAGTGTATACATATAAATTTGATTTACTTTAATCTTGGTTGCTTTTCGTTGGGCGCCACTTTGTCATGAATTTATGGCGACCAACTTTCATCAATAAGAAACAAATTTTTATAATAGATCGCGGTTTCCCTTTTCATCAAAAATTGAAAAATCTTTTCACCGGGTTTTACAACGTTGGGCGCCACTTTGTCATGAAACTCTGGCGACCAACGTTGATCAATAAAAGGAAAAAAAAAAAAAAATTTTCCCTTTTTTTTTCCTTTAATTAATTTTTTTTTTTTTCAAAAACAGATTTTCTTTAATTGATTTAAGAGTTAAATAGCCTAAAAATCATTATGATAGGTCTCACTTCGTTGGGCGCCACTTTGTCATGAAACTCTTATGGCGACCAACCTTGATCATTTAAAAAAAAGAAAAAAAATATTTTATACTATGTCCGCGTTTTCGTTGGGCGCCACTTTGTCATGAAACTCTTTTTCTTTCCTCGCCGCTGAGGATTTAAATTTTTTTCTTTAGACAAAGAAAGAAAAAAAAATAGAAAAAAAAAAACAAACTAAAAGAACGAAAAGGTCCGGTCGGTTTCCTGCTGTGCGTCTGTCACCAGTGAGTCAGTCGGTCATCGTCTAGCGTCGGCCCTA
>NW_024002147.1:0-11360 GCF_014805625.2 Glossina fuscipes | reverse complement strand
TTTGTTTCCCTTTCTGCCTCCTTATATAAACTGTAGCTAATTTTGAGTAAAGAGGAAATTTCCAAGGATATCGTTATCATATTAGTTGGGGGAAAAAGAAATCCATTATTTTTTCGGTAGATGGCTGCACTGATAGATTTCTCGTAAAGTATCGATCAAAGAATTTCCGATACTGTACATTTACATACTGTACATTTCGCAGTAAACAAAATTCTTTTGCTGTTTATAGTTTGGTGCATTCAGTTGTGAGTTACAGCGTGTTAAAAATGGAAGTGAACAAAGAGAAAATTCGGTACATTTTACAGTTTTTCTTTGACAAAGGCGAAAATGCAAGCCAGGCGGCTAAAATTGTGAATGGTGTTTATGGTTCCGATACTGTAACAACCAATTATGTGCAATTTTGATTTCGTAGATTCCGTTCAGGAATTTTTGATGTTAAAGATGCACCTCGCACAGGTAGGCCGGTCGTCGAAAATGTCGATAAAATCGGAGAAATGATCGAAGTTGACCGGCATGTTAGCAGTCGTAACATCGCCCAGGAGCTAAAAATCGACCATAAAACAGTTTTAAACCATTTACACAAAGCTGGATTCAAAAAGAAGCTCGATGTTTGGATGCCACACCAATTACCAGAAAAAAACATGATGGATCGAATTTCCATCTGCGAAGCGTTGGCCAAACGGAATGAGATAGACCCATTTCTTAAACGGATGGTGACTGGGGATGAGAAATGGATCACTTACGATAACCCTGTGCGAAAACGATCGCGGTCAAAGAGCGGTGAAGCACCTCAAACGGTGGTCAAACCAGGACTAACGGCCAGGAAGGTTTTGCTATGCATTTGGGGGGGCTGGAAAGGGATTATTTATTATGAGTTGCTTCCATATGGCCAAACGCTAAATTCCGATCTCTACTGTCAACAACTGGACCGTTTGAAGATAGCGATTGACCAGAAACGGCCAGAATTGGCCAACAGGAGAGGTGTCGTGTTCCACCGGGACAACGCTAGGCCACACACATCTACAGTGACTCGCCAGAAACTTCGGGAGCTTGGGTGAGAAGTTTTAATGCATCCGCCATACAGTCCGGACTTGGCACCAAGCGATTATCTTTTTCTTGCATTGCAAAATTTCTTTAATGATAAAAAATTGGAATCTAGGGAGGATTGTGAAAATCGACTACTAGAGTTTTTTGCAAATAGAGACCAGGACTTTTATGAGAGAGGCATTTTGAAGTTATCCTTAAAATGGCAACAAATCATACAACAAAACGGTGCATATTTGACCCAAATCAGACAATCCGAAGCATGTTAAATAAAGTCCTGATAATGTATTTCTTTTTCCCCAAACTAATATATCATATTCGGAATTGATCTAAGCTTGTCTCTCTGTCCGTCTGATGTCTGTGCATGAGGCCGCAATATTTGAAATATTTTGAGGATTTTTTGGACACTGAAGTGTTTTCAACTTGGGACGGGCGCTATTCAAAACTTGGTTCACTTTTTCGATCGCTTCCCATAACGACCTATTTTGAAAATATGTAAAAAATTGCAATTTTCAAAATTTTTCGACAAAACTCGCTGTATAATAGTATTTCAACATACTAAATAGGTGTGAAAAATTTATATCAGCTGGGGCAATTTTCTTAAATCAAATAATTATGCCTACGAAACATAAGTCTTTTTTTAATATTTCTTGGTAAAAATTAGTTGATAACAGTAAATTGTCATAGAAATCAATTTTATCGAATTTGGACTACGTAGGTAAATTTTTTGGATAGCACCGCATATCACAATTCTCAACAAATGTTTACCCTTATATGCCAAAAAGCCCTAATTGCTAATGTTTCGCAATGGACATTATTTATGATAGCAATTTGACAAAAAATCAAGTGGACGAAATTTGAAGCACATGGGTCTATTTCTAGGTACCCACTCTTATCTCATGAGTAGTAATCCGTTGCGAAAAAGTTTTTACTTTATAATAAAAATTGGTCTTTGTGACCAAATTAGCACAAAGTAGAGTATTTCTTGGATTCTAACTTATATAGGGGTTATCATGAAAATCGAGCCTTCCTATGGAGGGAAATTCTATTTTCTAATTTTTTATGACAAAAACTGAAATATAATGAACCCTTACGGACGTAACTTAAGTTTGCTAAATATGGATCACGTCTTACGAGGTATTAAGCATCCTCCAATAAGCAATAGGCAGAGTTTCATGAAAAGTAAGGCTTCGCAAAAAAATAATGTTGATGTATTATTACCAAAATGAGTCAATAACTCTACCAAGCCAAGTGGTGTAATGTAGTTAAAGGTCGGCCTTGTTCGATTACAATATTCTTCCTTGTGTTTAATCTTTGTTTTACATAAGGAACGGTAAATGTATAACGCATTTATCTACTGGTGATTGTTATAAAAAATTAAATTGAAAAACCTTAAAAATGATGTAAACTGCTTACACAAGTTGGTGGAGTTTTTCTCGAAAGATGGCTTTAGAGTCACTAGCGTCTACTTTTAACTACTTTGCAATAGACAATCTATAGGGTTCGATGGATTAAACGTATAGAATCTTTGTTGGATATGTGCACAAGCGTATCTTAATAGAACTAGTATGAGTAAATGTATCAAAATTTGAATACATAAGAAATTATCGAAAAAGTGAAGAGAGAGTTAGTCTGCTAACTATTTGAGCAATGCTCTGTTAAAATAATTCGAATTATAAGAATTTCGAAAAAACCCGGCGAAATATGATTAGCGGAATTGAAATGGGGTGAATTTTGCATAACAACCGTTTTCTTAGTAAATGTAAATTTTTCTCCCAAAGCCTAATCGCAGGTAGGCGTAGTCGAACCAAGCCGAACGAAGCATTGCTCTCTTTCCTAGTTAGTTTTTTTGGTTGGTCCTTGATATAAATATTTCATATCCGTTTATGCTACATATAAGAAGTTTTGCACATAAATTTATAAACCAACGCAAACGAAACTGCTTTCTAGTATAACTATTCGGCTACCCATTCGTATGCATGTTTCGGTTTTAAACTAAAAAAAATTTTTTCAATTATATTCTACATAACAAACTTTTATTTATTTGATTCCGTTTGTGGGACATAGAGTTATGCAGCGAAAAATCAAAGTAACTAAACTATACAGTATGAAGCAAATGCTGCGCTTCAAATAGTTCAGGATGGGTTCCCCATGCAATTTTTCAATTGCAACTTTTGTATGGAAACCCCGTTTAACCGAAAAAATATGCTTTTTTAACCATCTTTCTTCGAAACAACCTTAGAGTGGCACCTGTAATAAACAAAGCAAGAATATGTAATAGTAAATATCAACATCACAGTTCAAATAATTTTAACTTTTTACGACTTATTTAATATCACGTTTATCGCATTTCATTTGACTCTGTTTTATGAAACAATTGTGAATTGTTCTTTGTGACATGTTTGCATACTTCCCCATATTGAAATTTACTAATATTTGATAGATCACAAACTGCTGTTCTTGTGTTCTTTTTATGCTTTTTTAATACTTGCCAATGAAGTATTAAAAGACGAGACGTTTTGTGCTCTCTTTTTCTTAATCAAAACAAGTTTTGTTAAAACCTACACCATTTGTGTAGCTAATACTGGAAAGGAGTTGCAATTACGCAGTTTTTTAACCTGCTGATTTAAAACCACTTTCCGAAGCTATGTAAGCTTATCTGCCCAGCTTGCATTCTGCTCTTTATTCTACGGATCACTATCTTTGAGGTATTTTAATTACCTTGCTTTGGCCCAAGGACGAATACTAATGAAAACCGGATCGATCACTTTCACATAACGCCTTACTTCGAACACGTTGTATGAATAACTATAGGGTGGTATTTGTGTTAAATGAGGGGCGTTGGTGGCCACTGACGTAAGCAAACTCCAAACCAAAGAACAAACCAAGTGATAGCTTCGAAGTTAACAAGCAACCGCGGAAGTTGCAATTAAAAATCTAGCACACAAGTCGAATAGAATATAGAAACGAAGCTATGTAAAGATAAAATGTAACATACAATTCAAAGCCCAAATTGCTAGTAAGACTTTAGGCACAAGCAAAGCCTGAGTCGCAAGTGGAAGTCAGTCAGGAAATCCAATTTAAAATGTCGAACGATTAAATAATTAGTGGAAATGTTCAAGCATCTTAATGACAAGCTTTATTTTTTGACGATCTATATTGAAATTAAATTGTTTTATTTTCCATGCTTGACCACCCACCACACAAACTAATATTTTTTCAGGGAAATCATAAGAGATCAGACGAACAAGTCGCCGTCCAAGTCGTATATAATTCTTTATTCCTGCTGCTCTTTCTTCTCTATGGTCAGATTTGTGAAGAAAAAATTTTCCTTTTCTCACACATCTTATTCCTATTCTCTGCTATTTTTTCTTCTTCGCAAAATGAAACCGCTTTTTCAATAAGTTGACCTACTTCACACACAGACCAACGTATTAAGAGAATGTAAAAATGAATAAAAATTAAAACTTTTTAAATAAAAGATATTATTGTTATAAGAAAAAGAAAATACGACACATCGCGAATCTGTGAATCATATTAACGATATATGTAAACAATATCTTAAGCTTATTGGTGAAACATATGACTGATTTTTACTCCATTTAATGTTAAATTCTGGAACCATAAAATTTGCTTTCGCTTGTACGATATGCTTCATAAATTTTTGTTTTCGTACATTACAAGATAAACAAAGATGGCAAATTTGCACAACAGAAAGACAAGGCAAACGGAAAACACAAAAATGAAAGTAGAATAAATAAATTTTTTTCAAAAGTATGCGAATATTGCATACAAGGAATATGGCCTTTCCATTGCCCGCAGAGAAAATTGGACAATAAAACAACAACAACAAAAATATCGAAGTAAATGAACTGGTACGATAAATTTTCGCCGTGTTCTGTTTATGTTCATTTGCTTTAAAATCATTGAAGCTGCGCACGGATTGCTTTAAAGTTAATTGTTTTAGTATTTCTTTAATTTTTGGTTGTTTCATTCCTGATAGGTGCACATAACAACTCTGTAGCATTACTAAAAACAATGTTTTCTTCATTTTTTTTTTTACTTTTATGCTAAGTGAGTATTAAGTATGTCGAACGCTAGTAAAGTGATAAAGCGAAATACCTGTCTGCGACATTGTAGGTAGCGAAAAAAGCGAAAATGATTTAATCATGCTTGTCTATGCAGTGCCAAAAACTTTGAATGTTCAAAGCCCGTAATTATGTAAATTTTGGGAGGACCATAAACGTACCGAAATGCTCGTCTTTTCGTGATGCCTCCTACCACCATAACTTTTGCTTTACAGTTCTTTAATTTAAGAAAGATTCCATTATCGGCCAAGAAGCATTTAAGATTCACTGTCTAAAACCTAACAACATAGTTTTCTCTTTGGAGCAAAAGAGGAACATTTCTGTTATCAAAAGAATGCGTTCTTTTGGTGAAACATGTTTCTTCCCGAAATATGCTATATTGCATGAGTACTACAGACGACAAGTAGAAATTTGTAGGTGCCACAGGTTGCCTACAAAATCGCTATTGAAATAGCGAAGAATATATTTAAAAAAGTATAATAGTCAGTCAGTCAAGTGTCAGATTATCAGTGTGTTTAAAGCTCCTACACGAAGCGCTCTAATTAATTGCCAACACTATAAAAGCAAAAATAATTAAATAAATTGGTTTGCATTAGAAAGAAACTATATAGAAATACGTAGGAGAGTTTTATACCGAACGTTTTATGCATACAAATATATAATATGATTAATGAGATGAAGGTTTTAAGTGATTTGGAAGAAATAATAATTTTATTACTCTGTTGAGCTTGAATAGCAGGGTTCTCCGTAAGAGAAATTCAGAGATGAGAGACACAGAAGAGAAGCGCTTTCGGTTTAAGGTTTTCTGCGTCTTTTCATCAGTTTGGGCCATTTTCAATGCCAAGTTTGCCCCCAAAGAATCCAATCCAATGCAATCTACTCAATTCAAACCTTAATTTCTGCGACTAGGACACCGTACAGATTCCAACCCCGAATAGACGTAGCTACATCTTTTAAGAATTGCAGGCGGATTACGAATATATACACTTGACGTGGTGAATTACGAAGGAGTACGTTGTTAGTAAAAGATTCTTAAATATTATTTATAATCATTGAATTTAAAGAAGAGGGTAATTTTATATCCTCTGCATGAGCTGGCTACCTAGAGGAAGAGCTGATGCTATGGACATGTTGCTAAAGTGGGATAATTTAAAAAACTCTCCAAGCGAGCTACTACTTAACTACATACGATGAAAAGCCAACCGATTCAAGTTTAGAAATCAAGGACATATGGTTAATACGAATGATACTAAAACTAGTGTATAGGACAGCCGTCCAAAAGCCTTTGGAGGAAACCTTAGATGTGTAATGAATGGGACTAAGACGTTTGCGATAGCGCGTCTGCTTTACTAAAATGTTCAATAGCAAAAACAAGAACACGGTTGAACTGTTTCGTTTGAATGTCTCTATGATGGTATTCTGCCATTTTATTTAAATAGAATGAGAGATAAATTGCAATAAAATTAAGTCTTATTATTCTAAAAAGTACGTTTGCGACCTTTGAATTTAAGGCGTTATGGGGGAATGATCGAAAAATATGGTCCGACTTAAACTGTTTTCATTAGCAGTATTTTAAAAATTGCGAACTTCGGTTTAAACGCCACAAAACAAAGCGGACAGGCAGGCAAACTCAGATCGATTCAGAAAGCGATTCTGAATGATATATTAATCTTGTGCCACAAAAGATGTAGGGTATAAAAATTAAGACAGTTATAATCGGCTGCCGACGAACCCTTTGCACCTTTGGACATGCTTAAATCGTTACAGAATTTGGCGATGATTAAGGATGTATAAAGCTTCTTTCTAGGTGATTCAAAGTTTAAATTGAATGAATATACCTTTCCCTCTTCATGGAGGGTGATACTGATGGAAATTGTAATGGATGTCTAAGATAAACCGCTCTTTATGACTTTCCATTGTAATATTAATATTCTATGTGTGTTTAATATTCGATGCTGCGAATTAAGTTGTCATCGTTTGAGCGTTAATGATAATTTCGTAATGCATTTAAAAATATGATCATTGCTTCTTAAATATTTGTATATATATTCTCATTGCTGTCTATAAACCTTCGTGTATTTTCTCATTCTGCTCCACACAACAGTTTTCTACGGAATATTTTCTGTCTTCTGCATTCTTCATATACTTGAATTCCATCCTCGCTGCATGATAAGCATTTAACTGCTTTTGACAATTGACAAATGATTTGCTGATTCTATTCAGTAAACGAGCTCTTCATGACATTTTATAATAGTATTTGCAAGCAAACAAGTTTTTTTATGAGGCAGAAGCAAAATTGCGTTCATTTTGAAGTGCTGTTGCAAATTCCATTGTTCATAGAATTTCTGAAGCACATCTTCTGCAACGAGTCTTTATTCATCTCGCTATCAGCACATAGTTGCGTTTTAGTTGTGTGCAACCTAGCTTTTGTAGAAGATTAAATTTCTTTTTAAGGATAAGTCTCACAAATTATTATGTAACGAATCGAATCGCCAAATATATAACGCTAATAAAATTCTGATTCTTTCATGTCACCGCCGTTACATCTATAATACTTCCGGAATACTTTGCATCGTTGTTTTGTGATTAAAAAAACACTTAATGCAGTGCTGTGTTTATGGTTGTCAAAAATTTTGGCTGGCTGCAATTAGAAGAAGACATTTCAACTGCTTCATAGCCAATGCAGAAGCCATTAAAATTAAAACAGAAAAGAGAGAAGAAAAGCCGCTGCCCATAAAACAATATCAGTTAAATTACAAAAGAAAAGGGGAAGATATCTATGTACCAATCACGACGACATGAATGAAAACCAAAAACAAAACAAAAACATTGTCAACAAAAAGAGAAAAGGTATGGAAATGAAATATTTCCTATTAAACAAAAAAAATCAAATGTTCTTAGCGATTAAAGACTTACAGAAAAAAAAAGTAAGCACGTTGTAGTCGGGCAAGGCCAACTTTAAACACCCTACACCACTTCGCCTAATACAGCTATCGCGTTGGCAATAATACACCAAATTTACGTATTACTTTCATGCAAAGGCACACTTTTTATGAAAACCCGCATATTACTCCGAAAACCACGTTGGTAAGGCCCCAACGGTTAAAGCGTTTACGTTCTGGATTCGGCATTTCTTCTAGAGGTCTAAATTAAATCGTAGACAAACAAAAACAAAGAACGTCCATTATAGGCGAGAGACGATTACTTATTAAACTCGAAGGGGATTAGAGCACAAAACCCCAAACCAATTAAGCGTTAGAATTAACTTTTTATTCTATTTCTTTTCATTACGGAAAAGGTTTTTCGAGGATTCGTATCCTCATTGATTAGTTTTTTACTCCAGAATTGATTTAACTACGGCGCATTTCCAAAATATGAGGGACCATTCGATTCGGAATTCACATGCTGTCAGAGAGATGAGAAAAACTTACAGCTAAAAACTTACTTTATTGTTCGTACAATACACTCAGCTTTATTTAAAAAAGGCTTAAAAGTTAATTGATGTCCTAGTATTTTTCATAATGCAATGCGAATACTTTTGATTAACATAAGCCATATTTATTTATTTTTTCGCAACGCGACTCTTCAAGGAAAGCACGGTAGACGTCGTTATATTATTCAAAGTACTTCTTGCCTTGTTAAAATAACTCTAAAAACTGGTGTTGGCGGTACTATCCAATTCAATATTGACATTTTATTGAAGACGATATTAAGTCTAACTTTACATCCAAAGATGTTTAAAGAAACACGACTGAGATTAATTTCACGAAAAGTATATTTTGATGCAGTTTTGCTTGCTCTAGAGTTTGGGTGCCACTAATTTGTGTCACTTGTCTTACTTAGGGATGATAAAACCATAGAAGCCGAAGATTGATTGATTCAACCGAATAAAAACGTTTTCTTTTTCTAAGCTCACCACAAAGGAACTTTAGTAATACTAGATACGTGATTGCAGTGCATGCATGAGAAGGTTTACAAAAACAAAGTATATATAATATATTATGTTACATATCCCACATTAGAGTGAAATTCCAAAATGTCTTTTAAGAGATTGCTTTCCACAATTTGTATGTTTGTCCACGAGAAGTAAACCAACTACACTTTCATGTTCTATAATATGGAGAGGACGAGGCCGATTTTTAGTACTTGCAAAATAAAAGACATTGTCACGTAGCTTTGGGGTAGTAGTTTGAAAAGCTTAGGCCGCTTTCAAATTCGTTTACAAATATGTAGGCGATGTTGTGAAACTGGTTTCTATGCTTTATAAAGCTATTGCAAAAAAAAAAATTAAAATTTTGATATGTTATAATATTGGGCAGGCGTGGGAAATTGTCATTTTTGTACAATTATCTGCTTTATGAGTAATGGTCAAAATGCGAGTTTTTTACTCACATCATTTTTATTGATATTCTTCGTGCATATGTGAGAATTCCATGAAGAAATAGGACATCATTGTTCATACAGCATGGTATACGGAAAACCTATTGTTATTGATAATATCAATAGCAGCGAATATATTTTCATTTGTTTAGTATGAAGCAAAAGAGAATTACACGAATTTCGTCGTTATGCCAGCACAAAGATTAGATTAGTACTGGAGAATATGACGCTGATGATAAATGCAATAATTTAACGAGAGACAAAAAATGTTGATTACGAGGGAATTTTGATTTTCAAGCGTACATACATAAATAGCGACGAACCAATAACGAAAAGACATCGTATATAAAGCCAATTACGTTCAGAATAAATGACAATTAATTTACGTATTAACGGAAATCAATAGTACACTTAAATATGTAAAAGTGAGCAAACTACATAAATAAAAGCTTATATGTATGCATGGGCTTACTAAAAAGACATTTGGCAAATGCGTAGATAATGTTTCAAACGTTACTAACAGTGAAATAAAAAATTTTTGTGCGTAAAAATCAACCAATGAAGAAAGAAAATGGTGATGATTTCATTTAATACGTTATTTATGGTTTAATATGTAAAGCGAATCATTTCCTTTTACTTGGTAAACATTGTTCAATTCGTTATATTGTAAAATCAAAATAAAAGCAGAAATAGTACATCTTCACGCACATAAAAAGAAAATAATATTAGTTAATCAATTCCAACTGGAACTGTGCAACGTTATAAAGACATAACATGTTAAGAGATGAGAAAAACGAAAACTTTTACGAATGACGTTTTAATTAAAATACTTAACATAAACAATGAAAGGAGAAGGTAACGCACATGTGATGTACAAGAAAAATCTCCATAAAATGTAGAAGAACAAAGGAAAGGCAATCTACGTATAGTATGAAGAAGTTTATAAAGTCGTTCTTTAATTTCTCAAATAACCAAGTTAAGGTAAACCAGGAAAAACATAATAGGGTGCCACGGTTCACCAATAAATACTTTACGCAAGTTTGCTTAATACAGCTTTTCATCCAACGAAAATTTATACCTAAAGTTTTCAAAAAAGTTTCCACTCCGAAGCATATTCAACAGCCAAAATATACCAGCGCACCGAATCTCAACGAAACATCGCGTAAATTACGACCTGTAAATTGAAAACATAAATACAAGACGGACGGCCAAGCTTATAAACACTTTCTGCATGGATCGATATAGTAAAATATGAGTCTATATCAAGTTCTTGTTTACATCCGCAAATAAAAAAATGTATAAGTGAGGATCATATTTGTGAAGGCTGTGGTTTTAAGAACTTTTTTATGCTAGTAACAGCAAAACGTGGATATCTGAAAATCATTCACAATTAGTGTACGAAAGTAAGTTTAAACGTTTTCGTTGACCTCCAAAGTAAAAAGTAAAAAAAAGACGTGGAACGAAGTACAAAACGTGCGAATTTCCTTCGACGTGCTCTGTGTATACGGTAAATTTTGTTTAATTCGGTATCAATAAACCCTACTCTAACGTTTTTCCATAACATTGATGGATAGTAGTTGATAAGTTGCTTAGATGAAGTCTTAAATGATGGAATAAATAATATAAATTGAGGCAAAAAAGCTATTAATAAAAATATAAAGAAAGCAAAATGGAGAAGAAGAAATTCCTCTTTCGCTCGCTACAGACAAAGTATCTGCGTTTATTCATTTCTGCATGATATTGTCTTGTGATGTTACTCACATAATGTCAGTTGCTTATAACCAAATAAACGCCAAGCTTGTTCTCTATTTTCCATTTATTTTAATAAAATAAATAGTAGGCACGAAG
>NW_024002146.1:8371-10206 GCF_014805625.2 Glossina fuscipes | reverse complement strand
TTGAAGAGAAGTGTTTGTGTGAATCTGTGTAGACATGTGCATGCACGACCGTGTTTCTTTTTTCATGTAATTTGTGAAGGGAATCATAAATAATTTTGGTTTGTGTAGGAGGATATGTGAAATGGAGGTAAGATTTATGGGAGATAAGTGTTTGTTAGCGTGATATGTAGGAGTGTAATTGTAGAGGGATGGACATGATGGAATGTGATCGTTGGCGTTGGAATCCGTGTTGTGAGGGTAAGTGGAGTGTCATGTGGAATGTGTAGTAGACGTGAGGGATGGTGTTGTGTGTGTGTGTGTGTGTGTGTGTGTGTGTGTGTGGATCCGCGCATGTGTGGCGTTTGGAGTGTGGTCATGTGTTGGGAGCGGGAAAGTGTGCGGACATCATTCCCCCATATATATACTACTCCCATCCTTAAATTCGTTTTATTTAAGCGCTTTAATAGAATGATTCAGTTAACATAATGTGTCGTCAACCTGAATGCCTAGTGAAGATAAATATTTAGATAAAATTTGGATGCTGTAAAGAGTTGCCAATGAACTGGTTTTGAATGTAAATATTTTTTAACTTTAAAATCTCAAGTTTTTGGAATTAACCAGCAGTTAATCATCAGCATCAGGTAATTGTTCTCACAATAGTAAATATAAATAGAGAAAACTGTGTTTTTCCTTAGCTTATGTCGTTACGTAATTGCCCTATAACAACAATAACATAGCAACCCAAATTGTATTCGAATTTATTCCTTTAGTTCCGAATCCGTCGTCTGTATATTGTGGCTGCTTTAGTAGGCCAATGTACATGAAATATCAACCCGATTTTTGAAACCTGTAAAGACTTGCCAATGAACTGCTTTTGAATGTAAATATTTTTTAAATTTAAACACTTATGTTTTTGGAATTAACCACCAGTTAATCATCAGCACCAGGTAATTGCTTTCATAATAGTAAATAAAAATAGAGACATTTCTCCTTTGCTAATGGTGTTATGTAATTGCTCTTTAACCACAACAATATAACAGCGCTATCTGTAGTCGAATTTATTCCTTTAGCTCACAATTCGTCTTCTGTACATTGTGGCAGCTTTAGTAGGCCAATGTACATGAAATCTCGACCCGATTCCTGAAGCCTTCTCACGCTTAAATTCAGTTCATTTAAGCGCTTTAATAGAATGATTCAATTGTTAACTTAACATAATGTGTCGTCAACCAGAATGCCTAGTGCAGATAAATTTTTAGGTAAAATGTGGACGCTGTAAAGAGTTGCACATGAACTGCTTTTGAATGTAAATATCTTTTAAATTTAAACACTCAAGTTTTTGGAATTAACCAGCAGTTATTCATCAGCATCAGGTAATTGCTTTCATAATAGTAAATCCAAATAGAGAAATTTGTGTTTTTTCTTTGCTAATGGTGTTATGTAATTGCTCTTTAGCAACAACAATATAAAAGCGAAATCTCTAGTCGAATTTATCCCTTTAGTTCCGAATCCGTCTTCTGTGTATTTTGGGCGCTTTAGTAGGCCTATGTTCATGAAATATCGACCCGATTCTTGAAGCCTTCCCATCCTTAAATTTATTTAATTTAAGCTCTTTAATAGAATAATTCGATTGTTAAATGAACATAATGTGTTGTCAAACTGAATGCCTAGTGCAGATAAATTTTTAGGTTAAATTTGGACGATGTAAAGACTTCCCAATGAACTGCTTTTAAAAGTAAATATTTTTTAAATTTAAACACTCAAGTTTTTGGAATTAACCAGCAGTTAATCATCAGCATCAGGTAATTGCTTTCATAATAGTAAATACAAATAGAGAAAATTGTGTTTTTCCTTTGCAA
>NW_024002146.1:7328-8361 GCF_014805625.2 Glossina fuscipes | reverse complement strand
GAATGTAAATATCTTTTATCAAATAATTTCTGTCATAATAGTAAATAAAAATAGAGAAAATTGTATTTTTCCTTAGCTAATGGTGTTACGTAATTGCTCTTTAACAACAACAATATAACAGCGCAATCTCTAGTCTAATTTATTCCTTTAGTTCCGAATCCGTCTTCTGTATATTGTGGCAGGTATAGTAGGCCAATATTCATGATATATCAACCCGATTTCTGAAACCTGTAAAGAGTTGCCAATGAACTGCTTTTGAATGTAAATATCTTTAAATTTAAACACTCAAGTTTTTGGAATTAACCAGCAGTTAATCATCAGCATCAGGTAATTTCTCTCATAATAGTAAATACAAATAGAGAAAATCGTGTTTTTCCTTTGCTAATGGTGTTATGTAATTGCTCGTTAACAACAACAATATAACAGCGCAATCTCTAGTCGGATTTATTCCTTTAGTTTCGAATCCGTCTTCTGTATATTTTGGGCGCTTTAGTAGGCCAATGTTCATGAAATATCGACCCGATTCCTGAAGCTTTCCCATCCGTAAAATCAGTTTATTTAAGCGCTTTAATAGAACGATTCAATTGTTAAATGAACATAATGTGTCGTCAACCTGAATGCCTAGTGCAGATAAATTTTTAGGTTAAATTTGGACGATGTAAAGACTTGCATATGAACTGCTTTTAAAAGTAAATATTTTTTAAATTTAAACACTGAAGTTTTTGGAATTAACCAGCAGTTAATCATCAGCATCAGGTAATTGTTCTCATAGTAGTAAATAAAAATAGAGAAATTTGTGTTTTTCCTTTGCAAATGGTGATATGTAATTGTTCATTAACAACAACTATATAACAGCGCAACCTCCAGTCGAATTTATTCTTTTAGATCCGAATCCGTCTTCTGTATATTTCGGGCGCTTTAGTAGGCCAATGTTCATCAAAATATCGACCCGATTCCCGAAGCCTTCCCATCCTTAAATTTATTTAATTTAAGCGCTTTAATAGAATGATTCGATTGTTAAATGAACGCAATG
>NW_024002146.1:5257-7318 GCF_014805625.2 Glossina fuscipes | reverse complement strand
ACGATGTAAAGACTTGCCAATGTACTGCTTTTGAATGTAAATATTTTTTAAATTTAAACACTCAAGTTTTTGGAATTAACCAGCAGTTAATCATCAGCATCAGGTAATTTCTCTCATAATAGTAAATACAAATAGAAAAATTGTGTTTTTCCTTTGCTAATGGTGTTATGTAATTGCTCTTTAACAATAACAATATAACAGCGCAATCTCTAGTCAAATTTATTCCTTTAGCTCCCAATCCGTCTTCTGTATATTGTGGCAGCTTTAGTAGGCCAATGTACATGAAATCTCGACCCGATTCCTGAAGCCTTCCCATGCTCAAAATTCAGTTCATTTAAACGCTTTAATAGAATGATTCAATTGTTAACTTAACATAATGTGTCGTCAACCAGAATGCCTAGTGCAGATAAATTTTTAGGTAAAATTTGGACGCTGTAGGGACTTGCCAATGAACTGCTTTTAAAAGTAAATATTTTTTAAATTTAAACACTCAAGTTTTTCGAATTAACCAGCAGATAATCATCAGCATCAGGTAATTGTTCTCATAGTAGTAAATAAAAATAGAGAAAATTGTGTTTTTCCTTTGCTAATGGTGTTTTGTAATTGCTCTTTAACAACAACAATATAACAGCGCAATCTCTAGTCGGATTTATTCCTTTAGTTTCGAGTCCGTCTTCTGTATATTTTGGGCGCTATAGTAGGCCAATGTTCATGAAATATCGACCCGATTCCTGAAGCCTTCCCATCCTTAAATTTATTTAATTTAAGCGCTTTAATAGAATGATTCGATTGTTAAATGAACATAATGTGTCGTCAACAAGAATGCCTAGTGCAGATAAATTTTTAGGTAAAATTTGGACGCTGTAGGGACTTGCCAATGAACTGCTTTTGAATGTAAATATTTTTTAAATTTAAACACTCAAATTTTTGGAAATAACCAGCAGTTAATCGTCAGCATCAAATAATGTCTGTCATGATAGTAAATACAACTAGAGAAAATTGTGTTTTTCCTTTGCAAATGATGTTATGTAATTGCTCTTCAACAACAACAATATAACAGCGAAATTTCTAGTCGAATTTATTCCTTTAGTTCCGAATCCGTCTTCTGTACATTTTGGCAGGTATAGTAGGCCAATGTTCATGAAATATCGACCCGATTCCCGAGGCCTTCCCATCCTTAAATTTATTTAATTTAAGCGCTTTAATAGAATGATTCGATTGTTAAATGAACATAATGTTTCGTCAACCAGAATGCCTAGTGCAGATAAATTTTTAGGTAATATTTGGACGCTGTAGGGACTTGCCAATAAAGTGCTTTTGAATGTAAATATTTTTTAAATCTGAACACTCAAATTTTTGGAATTAACCAGCAGTTAATCATCAGCATCAGGTAATTTCTCTCATAATAGTAAATACAAATAGAGAAAATTGTCCTTTTCCTTTGCTAATGGTGTTATGTAATTGCTCTTTAACAATAACAATATAACAGCGCAATCTCTAGTCGGATTTATTCCTTTAGTTTCGAGTCCGTCTTCTGTATATTTTGGGCGCTATAGTAGGCCAATGTTCATGAAATATCGACCCGATTCCTGAAGCTTTCCCATCCGTAAATTCATATTATTTAACCGTTTTAATAGAATGATTCAATTGTTAAATGAACATAATGTGTTGTCAAACTGAATGCCAATGGAAGATAAATTTTAAGTAAAATTTGGACGCTGTGAAGACTCCCGAATGAACTGCTTTTGAATGTAAATATATATTAAATTTAAACACTCAAGTTTTTGGAATTAACCAGCAGTTAATCATCAGCATCAGGTAATTTCTCTCATAACAGTAAATACAAATAGAGAAATTTGTGTTTTTCGTTTACTAATGGTGTTATGTAATTGCTCTTTAACAACAATAATATAACAGCGCAATCTCTAGTCGAATCTATTCCTTTAGTTCCTAATCCGTCTTCTGTATACTGTAGCAGCTTTAGTAGGCCAATGTACATGAAATATCGACCCGATTCCTGAAGCCCTTCCACGCTTAAATTCAGTTCATTTAAGCGCTTTA
>NW_024002146.1:0-5157 GCF_014805625.2 Glossina fuscipes | reverse complement strand
TTTAATTTAAGCGCTTTAATAGAATGATTCGATTGTTAAATGAACATAATGTGTTGTCAAACTGAATGCCCAGTGAAGATAAATTGTTAGGTAAAATTTGGACGATGTAAAGACTTGCCAATGAACTGCTTTTGAATGTAAATATTTTTTAAATTTAAACACTCAAGTTTTTGGAATTAACCAGCAGTTAATTATCAGCATCAGGTAATTGTTCTCATAGTAGTAAATAAAAATAGAGAAAATTGTGTTTTTCCTTTGCAAATGGTGATATGTAATTGCTCTTTAACAACAACTATATAACAGCGCAACCTCCTCGAATTTATTCCTTTAGTTCCGAATCCGTCTTCTGTATATTTTGGGCGCTTTAGTAGGCCAATGTTCATCAAAATATCGACCCGATTCCCGAAGCCTTCCCATCCTTAAATTTATTTAATTTAAGCGCTTTAATAGAATGATTCGATTGTTAAATGAACATAATGTGTTGTCAAATTGAATGCCTAGTGAAAATAAATTTTTACGTAAAATTTGGATGATGTAAAGACTTGCTAATGAACGGTTTTTAAAAGTAAATATTTTTTAAATTTAAACACTCAAGTTTTTGGAATTAACCAGCAGTTAATCATCAGCATCAGGTTATTGCTTTCATAATAATAAATACAAATAGAGAAAATTGTGTTTTTCCTTTGCTAATGGTGTTATGTAATTCCTCTTTAACAACAACAATATAACAGCGCAATCTCTAGTCGAATCTATTCCTTTAGTTCCTAATCCGTCTTCTGTATATTGTAGCAGCTTTAGTAGGCCAATGTACATGAAATATCGACCCAAATCCTGAAGCCTTCCCACGCTTAAATTCAGTTCATTTAAGCGTTTTAATAGAATGATTCGATTGTTAAATGAACATAATGTGTTGTCAAATTGAATGCCTAGTGAAGATAAATTGTTAGATAAAATTTGGACGATGTAAAGACTTGCCAATGAACTGCTTTTAAAAGTAATTATTTTTTAAATTTAAACACTCAAGTTTTTGGAATTAAACAGCAGTTAATCATCAGCATCAGGTAATTTCTCTCATAATAGTAAATACAAATAGAGAAAATTGTGTTTTTCCTTTGCTAATGGTGATATGTAATTGCTCATTAACAACAACAATATAACAGCGCAATCTCTAGTCGAATTTATTCCTTTAGTTCCTAATCCGTCTTCTGTATATTGTAGCAGCTTTAGTAGGCCAATATTCATGAAATATCGACCCGATTCCTGAAGCCTTCCCATCCTTAAATTCAGTTCATTTAAGCGTTTTAATAGAATGATTCGATTGTTAAATGAACATAATGTGTTGTCAAATTGAATGCCTAGTGAAGATAAATTGTTAGGTAAAATTTGGACGATGTAAAGACTTGCCAATGAACTGCTTTTAAAAGTAAATATTTTTTAAATTTAAACACTCAAGATTTTGGAATTAACCAGCAGTTAATCATCAGCATCAGGTAATTGTTCTCATAGTAGTAAATAAAAATAGAGAAAATTGTGTTTTTCCTTTGCTAATGGTGTTTTGTAATTGCTCTTTAACAACAACAATATAACAGCGCAATCTCTAGTCGAATCTATTCCTTTAGTTCCTAATCCGTCTTCTGTATATTGTAGCAGCTTTAGTAGGCCAATATTCATGAAATATCGACCCGATTCCTGAAGCCTTCCCACGCTTAAATTCAGTTCATTTAAGCGCTTTAATAGAATGGTTCGATTGTTAAATGAACATAATGTATTGTCAACCTGAATGCCTAGTGCAGATAAATTTTTCGGTAAAATTTGGACACAAGTTGCCAATGAACTGCTTTTGAATGTAAATAATTTTTAAATTTAAACACTGAAGTTTTTGGAATTAACCTGCAGTTAGTAAATACAAATAGAGAAATTTGTGTTTTTCCTTAGCTAATGGTGTTATGTAATTGCTCTTTATAAACAACAATATAACAGCGCATTCTCTAGTCGAATTTATTCCTTTAGCTCCCAATCCGTCTTCTGTATATTGTGGCAGGTATAGTAGGCCAATGTTCATGAAATATCGACCCGATTCCTGCACCCTTTCCATGAACAAATGAACATAATGTGTTGTCAAACTGAATGCCTAGTGAAGATGAATGTTTAGGTAAAATTTGGACGCTGTAGGGACTTGCCAATGAACTGCTTTTGAATGTAAATATTTTTTAAATTTAAACACTCAAATTTTTGGAATTAAGCAGCAGTTAATCATCAGCATTAGGTAATTGTTCTCATAATAGTAAATATAAATAGAGAAAACTGTGTTTCTCCTTAGCTAATGTCGTTACGTCATTGCAATATAACAGCGCAATCTCTAGTCGAATTTATTCCTTTAGTTCCCAATCCGTCTTCTGTATATTGGGGCAGGTATAGTAGGTCAATGTTCATGAAATATCAACCCGATTCCTGCAGCCTTCCCATGAACAAATGAACATAATGTGTTGTCAAACTGAATGTCTAGTGAAGATGAATGTTTAGGTAAAATTTGGACGCTGTAGTGACTTGCCAATGAACTGCTTTTGAAGGTAAAAATTTTTAAATTTAAACACTGAAGTTTTTGGAATTAACCAGCAGTTAATCATCAGCATCAGGTAATTGTTCTCATAATAGTAAATATAAATAGAGAAAACTGTGTTTTTCCTTAGCTAATGTCGTTACGTAATTGCAATATAACAGCGCAATCTCTAGTCGAATTTATTCCTTTAGTTCCGAATCCGTCTTCTGTATATTGGGGCAGGTATAGTAGGCCAATATTCATGAAATATCGACCCGATTCCTGAAGCCTTACCATCCGTAAATCCATTTTATTTAAGCGCTTTAATAGAATGATTAAATTTTTAAATTAACATAATGTGTCGTCAACCTGAATGCCTAGTGCAAATAAATTTTTAGGTTAAATTTGGACGATGTAAAGACTTGCCAATGAACTGCTTTTAAAAATAAATATTTTTTAAATTTAAACACTGAAGTTTTTGGAATTAACCAGCAGTCAATCATCAGTATCAGGTAATTGCTTTCATAATAGTAAATACAAATAGAGAAATTTGTGTTTTTCCTTTGCTAATGGTGTTATGTGATTGCTCTTTAACAACAACAATATAACAGCGCAATCTCTAGTCGGATTTATTCCTTTAGTTTCGAATCCGTCTTCTGTATATTGTGGCAGCTTTAGTTAACCAATGTACATGGAATATTTAACCGATTCCTGAAGCCTTGCCATGCTTAAATTCAGTTCATTTAATCGCTTTAATAGAATGATTAAATTTTTAAATTAACATAATGTGTCGTCAACCTGAATGCCTAGTGAAAGTAAATGTTTAGGTAAAATGTGGACGCTGTAAAGGGTTGCCAATGAACTGCTTTTGAATGTAATTATTTTTTAAATTTAAACACTCAAGTTTTTGGAATTAAACAGCAGTTAATCATCACCATCAAATAATTACTGTCATAATAGTAAATACAAATAGAGAAAATTGTGTTTTACCTTTGCTAATGGTGTTATGTAATTGCTCTTTAGCAACAACAATATAACAGCGCATTCCCTTGTCGAATTTATTCCTTTAGCTCCCAATCCGTCTTCTGTATATTGTGGCAGGTATAGTAGGCCAATGTTCATGAAATATCGACCCGAGTCCTGCAGCCTTTCCATGAACAAATGAACATAATGTGTTGTCAAACTGAATGCCTAGTGAAGATGAAAGTTTAGGTAAAATGTGGACGCTCTAGGGACTTGCCAATGAACTGCTTTTGAATGTAAATATTTTTTAACTTTAAACACTCAAGTTTTTGGAATTAACCAGCAGTTAATCATCACCATCAAATAATTACTGTCATAATAGTAAATACAAATAGAGAAAATTGTGCTTTACCTTTGCTAATGGTGTTATGTAATTGCTCTTTAGCAACAACAATATAACAGCGCATTCCCTTGTCGAATTTATTCCTTTAGCTCCCAATCCGTCTTCTGTATATTGTGGCAGGTATAGTAGGCCAATGTTCATGAAATATCGACCCGAGTCCTGCTGCCTTTCCATGAACAAATGAACATAATGTGTTGTCAAACTGAATGCCTAGTGAAGATGAAAGTTTAGGTAAAATTTGGACGCTCTAGGGACTTGCCAATGAACTGCTTTTGAATGTAAATAATTTTTAAATTTAAACACTGAAGTTTTTGGAATTAACCAGCAGTTAATCATCAGCATCAGGTAATTGTTCTCATAATAGTAAATATAAATAGAGAAAACTGGGTTTTTCCTTAGCTAATGTCGTTAGGTAATTGCAATATAACAGCGCAATCTCTAGTCGAATTTATTACTTGAGTTCCTAATCCGACCTCTGTATATTGTGGCCGCTTTAGTAGGCCAATGTACATGGAATATCGACCCGATTCCTGAAGCTTTCCCATCCGTAAACTCATTTGATTTAAGCGCTTTAATAGAATGATTCAATTGTTAAATGAACTTAATGTGTCGTCAACCTTAATGCCTAGTGCAGATAAATTTTTTGGTAAAATTTGGACTATGTAAAGACCTGCCAATGAACTGCTTTTGAATGTTAATATTTTTTAACTTTAAACACTCAAGTTTCTGGAATTAACCAGCAGTTAATCATCAGCATCAGGTAATTGTTCTCATAAAAGTAAAAATAAATAGAGAAAACTGTGTTTTTCCTTAGCTAATGGTGTTATGTAATTGCTCTTTAACAACAACAATATAACAGCGCAATCTCTAGTCGAATTT
The DNA here is from genome assembly GCF_014805625.2 of Glossina fuscipes. Lineage (NCBI taxonomy): Eukaryota > Metazoa > Arthropoda > Insecta > Diptera > Glossinidae > Glossina > Glossina fuscipes. Next base: position 373 of record NW_024002146.1, on the reverse strand, counting down.
ATTTCTTTAGTTCCTAATCCGTCCTCTGTATATTGTGGCCGCTTTTGTAGGCCAATGTACATGAAATATCGACCCGATTACTACAGCCTTCCCATCCTTAAATTCACTTTATTTAAGCGCTTTGATAGACTGGTTCGGTTGTTAAATGAACATAATGTGTTGTCAAACTGAATGCCTAGTGAGGATAAATTTTTAGGTAAAATTTGGACGCTGTAAAGACTTGCCAATGAACTGCTTTTGAATGTGATTATTTTTTAAATTTAAACACTCAATTTTTTGGAATTAACCAGCAGTTAATCATCAGTATCAGGTAATTGCTCTCATAATAGTAAATACAAATAGAGAAAATTGTGTTTTTCCTTAGCTAATGGTG
>NW_024002145.1:0-6365 GCF_014805625.2 Glossina fuscipes | reverse complement strand
CCCAACCCAAATTTCTAAGGGCAAACAGCAAGAATTGCTTTTGAACAGATTCAATTGAATCTACGTAGCACCTATATGAAGGCGACCACACAACTGAGGCATACTCTAGTATGGGTCTAACCAAACACATGTACAGCCTTTTCGTAATGTAGGGATCATCAAGCTCTTTGGACCACCTTTTTATAAAACCAAGCACGGACCTAGCTTTGCTAATCGAGAGCTCAATATGCAAGTTAAAACGTAACCTATGGTCAAATAGAACGCCTAAATCCGTAATCGAATCGACGTCCTCCAACTTATGCGTTTCTATGAAATACTGAGTAATGATTGACTTTCTTCTTGAGAATGAAAGCTTCTTACATTTACTCAGATTTAGTTTCAGGAGATTCAATGAGCACCATGCAACAAAATTATCCAAATCACCTTGAAGCTGATGTGATTGCGATTTAACAGAGAAGGAGGAAAACAGTTTCACATCATCAGCATACATTAAGATCTGGCTGGAATTAACCTCCGATGGGAGATCGTTAATGTATAAACTAAATAAAATGGGACCTAAGTGACTTCCTTGAGGTACGCCAGACGTAACGGGGAATTCATCCGAGGTGATGGAGTTAAACAAAACCCTGAAGGATCTATTGTGCAGATAAGAGCTTATTCATTTCACTAAGTAGGGTGGGAAACCAGAGGCTTGGAGTATAAAGATAAGTAGTCTATGGTTAACCATATCAAATGCTTTGCTTAAATCAGTGTAAATAACATCTGTGCGAGAGCCACTAGAAAAAGCCTTGAAAACATGACAGGTAAACTCTAACAAGTTGGTGACTGTAGATCGCCCTTTCCGAAAGCCGTGCTGGTGCGGAGAAATATACGAATTAATGGCAAAGACCAAATGCTGAGTCACAATACGCTCGAACAACTTGGGCAAGACACTCAACTTGGCTATGCCTCTGTAGCTCTCAACAAATTGTCTACTTCCACTCTTGTGGATAGGAATAAGGAAACTACTCTTCCAACATGAAGGGAAAGCACCTAAATACAAGGCCATGTTAAAAGTCTTTGAGATCACACCACATAACTCGACAGCGCAAGATTTAAGTACACATGATGGAATTCCATCAGGCCCAGGCGAACAACTGTATTTTAGGGAACTCAACCCTTTGAAAACACCATCTTCCGAAATAACCAAGTTAGGTATTGAAACCGAGTTAGTTATAGGATATGGGTAGTTTGCTGATAAATCGAAATTAGCAATCGAAAAGTTTCGTCGGAAATACTCAGCAATTAGATTTGAGATTTCAAAATAAATTAATTAAAAAGTACTTAAAAAAAATAAACTTGTAGTTAAATTTTATGCTATTAATCTAATAAATTATTTTCTGCTTCTTCGAGCACTTTATCTAATTGTCTATAAACGATAAGCAAGCTTGTGCCTATACCTGACCTTTGTTAAAGAGAAAACAAACCACAAGAAAATTAGATCCGCCTTGGACCGAATCTCTGATGCCATTCGCTTTATCAGGTAAAAATCTCATCTGCTGGCTAGGCAAATCTTAAAGGACTTGGATAACTTTTGATATCGATATGAGATGAAATTTTTTTAAAAAATACGATTTTCGAAATTCTGTCTTCTTTTTTCCTTTTTTTTCTATAACAAAAAGCTCTACTCATTTTTGAAAAACAAGAACAAGTATTGGTAATAGCTTAAGGATGAAATAGGACGGTAAAGAAATGATGATTAAGTCGACTTAGAATCTTACATTAATCAAACATAACAATATTTTATTGAAATACTGATGCGGATTTCTAGGTGTAACAACCGGAATGACAAATGTAGTGATACCAATAAACGATACGTTGTGATACCACGTTATAGATCAGAAAATTTTTACGCTAATAACATTTTATATGCGCACAAGATGTAGACTTTTAATTACATGCATATGATCAGTACAAAGTTGATGTACGAGTAGAAACTGAGACAAATACTAGCACAATGTACAGTTAAATGTATATAAAACCATTGCATTTTACTACGCAACGTGATGCGTGGTGATGAACTTGTGAAAATTGGTTGTATGTTTGAATTTGTATCTAATTTTCTGCAAGACTTCGGAAATTTTTGAATCTTTCAAATAAAATTTTGAAGTCTTTTTAGGAAATTATTGATATTATGAACACGATTATGCTGGAATTAAGAATTGTATTTTGAACTTGACTGCCAATATTGGAAAAATTCAAAAACCAAATGGCTGATGTTTCTCAAATTTACAGCGAAATATTGAAGTATTGTTACTTTGATGGCTTTCCATATTTCGCAATCAGCCAAGTTTGTTAAAACTTACGCAGAGAGAGGAATATTGTTAAATGATTTATTTGATTTTGTTAGAATGTAGGGCAATGAAAACAAATCCAAATAATTACTTGTTTCCCTTTCACAATAAACAATCACTTGATAACGTCGGTGCGCCAGTCACCGTAGCCTGGGGCAGTTCGCGTTGTTGAGGAATCATTACAGAAAGCCGACTTTGTAGCCTTGAAAGAATCAAATAGATAAAAATTGTTTATGTCTGCAGCAGGGGAAAGTACACATACAAATTTTGATAAATTTCCCTCGCCATATGTATTTCTTCATATCCTATAAAACATATCATTCATATCCTATGAAATTCTTGGCAACCTTGGTGCCGGTTAATCTGTCTTGACTTGGTTGTATTATTAGACATTGCAAACCATTACATTTTCTTTAAGGCAGTATGTGATGTATATTTACTTATTGAAGTGTTGTAGGACTTACTGATCAAACTTCTGAATTCGCTTAAAGTGATCATATCTCGTCTATCAGGTAAAAACATTATGTCTTTTTTTGCGAACTCTAACGCCATTCAACGATTAAAAAAAGCAAAATTAGTAATATATTGCTTATGAATTTTTTTCCAGATTTAAAAAGAAAATTTTTTCTTAAAATATGTCATTCTGTCCACCATTATTTTTAATATTAAGGATTGTAGCCTTATTCCTTAGAATATTAAAAGTAGAATCACAACTTCTATTGAAGCTATGCTCTTTTTTTTTCTCTTTCACAAAAATGAAATACCTTTATTAGTGTCAGACTTATGTCAGCCCACTAGGTTTGCCCAATTTATAAAAAAGTACTCGTTTGATGTTTGGATGATATTTATTAAATGCATTTGTTTCTAATTGTCTACTTTACATTAAGCTTATTCTTTACTGATAACTACCTTAACCAATGATTCTCAGTGGGAGCAATCGCGATATTCTATATTCTACTTATTTCATCAGATGATCAAGTTTCACCATGCTATGTTGAGGCGTTATTTGTACCGATCGTTTCTCTTTAGCAGAAATTTTGCCAAATGTTTAAATATATGTAAATATATCCGAGCTTCTAAAGATATTTTGATATTTAGGAATGTATGGATATGTGCAGCCACTACACAAGTTACAGGGAAATTTTAATATTTAGAGCTACATATAACCAAGTGTACGTTAATATATGGTAAATATTCATTTCGTACGAATGTCTAATTGGTTCACTAAATGCCCAGAGAGTATTGAAACATGGCAAAACTCTACATACGTATGTATGATGACCCAATGTAGAATGTTTAGGAGTTCGGCGTTATTTTCAGTGCACATCGTTTTTTTTGAACGATAACCCTCCCTTGTAACAAAGCGAAAGAACCAGCCGTGAATACCAAATGAAATAAATGAATATAATTTCAGAAGCAAATATATATAATTTGATCAGATTAATACTTCTTTCTATTAGCTTGCATGTCGTATTTGATAGCTATCTAGCGTCACAATACGTATACGTATATCACTCTTGGTCATACCTCACGTTTCGCTTTCGTTACCATACGGTAAACTGTACATGTCTGCAGGCCCTATATGATTTTCATTAGACGTAGAAGTAGCTGCTAACTATTAAAGAAACTAAAAAATAACTTCACCTTCTTAGCCTGATTTATATATATATACATTTTTCCTTTTGGCAATAAAGCGCTTCGTTTAGTTCAGATAATTTTAACTTGCTTTGTTTTATCGGTAAACTTTTAATCAATATTTAATTATTTATTTACTTATTTTTTTATATGACCAACAGCTTAGTAGGCGTCCTCTCTTCGCGTAACGCAGTGATGGTTAGAAACAAGCGAGGAGGGAAAAAGGAAAGGGAAAGGTGTTGGCCCCTACATATTGGGTGTGTGCCCAATCGGTAAGTATTATGCCTTTACCAACGGAGTATTTATGATCGCTACATACGCAGTAAACTCTACCAGACTGAGCTTTGAACCCACGAACGCTGGCTTGGTAGTCGCGATTCTTACCTGCTCAGCTACTGATGCAGGCCTTTCTGCATGTTCGATCGAGTTGAAATTTTGGACATACCTTTATTTACGATGAGAATGCAGTGTGTAAAAAGAAAGTTTTGCTGCCACTAGAAAAGATTACTGAAAATCTGGTCAGGATTTTGGGGACATCAGACTGTGTTGGTTTGATGAAAGTTTCCTAAACCATATATACTTAATTAAATATTAAAAGAGTTTCGAGAGCAGAAAACAAAAAGCCAAACGTTACATATGGCGGACGTCATGACTCGGCGCATTATGGGATGACAAATGAGAGAACTTGGAGAGTGCAACGTGAATTGTAGTAGACTAAAAAGTATAAAATAAATTCTACAAACAGTTTTTTTTAAGTAATGTTTTAAGTAAGTGAATTAAAATGTACAATTTAAATTATATCGCAGTCTCTTTTATGTGACTATACCTCAAAGCCGATTGTTCACGCATTAAATCTTAAAACCTACAAGCTTTTATGTATAGTCCGATGAAAGTGACTGAGATACAATTCCCATCTTTTTGTTGATTTACATAAAAGCTAATTTCAAAAAAATGTTGTGCAATTTATTTACTTACCAAATTAGAAGTTTTAACTTAGCAGTATGAACCAATTAAGTGAATTTTATATCACTAACGAATGCCTTGAAACGAAGCGTTCGCGAGAGAATAAATGTTCAGCCAACATTCATATAAAAATATATGATCTTATATATGATTGTTTCTATTTTTCCTTTGTTATTATGTTTTTATATCATTTTACGTAAAAATTTTGAATTTGATCACAGCGGACTTTATATTGCATATAAGTGACCACTGTGCCGATAACCGGTATTACGTTGTTGCGATGATGAAAGCGTGACTGCCGTATGATGTCACCATTCAACCACGCGGCTGACTAATTGGTCTTCTGATGTGAAAACCTGTCAAATACTAGTGAAGCAAAAAAGGAACATATTATAGATGCGTGGATATATCGGTAAAATGTAATTCACATCGTTAAGCACATGAAATATTTTCCAATATAGAAAGCGTAAGTGTTTGTAAAAATTAAAGCAACTGTTGCAAATTAAAAATCGATTTTCGCTTGAATTTTAGAGCAGATTATATAAAATATTTTCATTTAAAAGCTTCAGCAAACTTCGAGGTAAATGTATTTCGCTTTTGAAGATGTAGGCATTGATTATGTATCCATATGAATGTGTATATGTATAAGAATGGGGGATATACTTATTGTATCACACCGTTTGACACATCCAAAAGGAAATTTCAGAAACCCCATGAAGCATAAAATTCTGAATTGGTTAAGCCATGTCTATCCGTCTGCGTGGCTGCGTCTCTGTGTTTTGTATGTTGTTGACACTCTCCTTGTCTCAAAAATCATGGTATCGATTTTAAATTTGTTAGAAGCGTTGAAAGATGTACGCTTTAGGTTGATATCAGAAATGGAAGAATTTTGCCTAAGCTAGTGCCCACAGAAAGCGCAACTTTTTTTTCTAAGGAAAAATTCGTGAGCTTGTGCTCATTACTCATAAATTATAAAAGATAGAAGGATGAAATATTATGGGATCCCACTGTTCAGGTTGAAAGATGAAAAAAATCGGCTACGCGCACATAAAGTTATAAGTGGTCAGGTTTTAATTTTTTCACTTTTTTGACTTTTTCTATTTTTTACTTATGAGCTAAATAAGAGAGAAAGTTAAAAATTTTTCTGTATGTACGCCACCATACACTGCTTATCTTAACATATTTTGATTCTAAATTCAATAGGGTGGGCGGTACAATATGGAGGATTTATTTTGAGTTGAGTATAAGAACGCAAGACGGTTAGGTGCGCAGACAGGCTTAGATCCATTCAGAAAGAGATGCACAAAATGATTCAGAATCGATCGGTATAACAAAAAGTACTTTTGTCTGAAGTGCTTAATTAAGAATATTCAGAAAGAGATGCACGAAATGATTCACAATCGATCGGTGTAATAAAAATTGGACTTGTTTGAA